>NW_020292110.1:0-151632 GCF_003184845.1 Aspergillus ibericus CBS 121593
GGGGGGAATACTAAGCGGAATCAAAAATCGGAAAGAGGCCCTTCTCCTCACACACCTGCGCAATAGCCTCCCAGAGCGCACGCGAGGGATCCATCCCCGTAGGATTATGCGCGCAAGCCTGCAACACGATCGCATCTCCCTTGACGGCATGTTGCCGGAGCGTGGCAACCATGCCCTCGATATCAAGCGTGGATGTCTCCTCATCATAATACGGATACAACCGCTGCTCGATACCCGCATCCACATGGGCCCAGATCTTCGGATGATTCTCCCAGGAGGGATTCGACAGCCAGATGTGTTTCGGATGGAGAATGTCGGAGATCAATCGGGCGATGGTATTATTGGCGCCCGTACCGGCGATGGTCTGCATCGAGACGATGGTTCGGGTGGCGAGGGTATCGGCGAAGGTGATTTCTCGGGCGACGGAGACGAGGTCCGGATGGCCCAGTTGGGGGGAGATGTCATGGTTGAGATTGGGGTTGGATTCGAGGATGGAGCGGGCCTGTAATTGCCATCGTGAGGAATAATCCCTCGAGACATAAGGGGTATTGGGGATGGGCACCTTCTTAACGGAGGGTAAAACCCACGTGTTGGCATCCTCGTCGCGGTAAATGCCCGGACTGAGATTCACTTTCTTCTCGCTAGGATCGGCCTTGAAGGCCTCGATCATGGCAAAGGCGCCATCGGCGGGCACGGCAGGGATCTGTTCGAATAGGGACATGGTGATACCCAATATGGTGATAATATGGACTGTATCCTGAGTGTATAATTATAGTTAGGGTTATGCAATCAGCATCCTAGTGGGTTGGGGTTCAACTGCGGTTCGGAGCCGGAGTATTTCGGCGCCAGCACCATCCATCCGCTGTTGATGGATCTGTTTCAGGGTTCGCCCATTGTAGGACCCATTGGAGTAGAAGGTAGAGGGTACATACCCCGTACCTGCCGACCTCAGATCTAGCCGGCCCGGGCTAGATTGCCAGCTCCGATTAGTGACGGTCAACTGTGAGGCCAAAACCATCACGGCCCGTCGGCCCCACCCGTACTCCATCGTGAGAAGTGGATGGATCAGTGGTTATGGATTGATCAGACTTGGGTAACCAGGCCAGCTGATTGGCGGCCAGCTGATTATCGCCAGCGGTTCGCAACGCTGGTATAATCCACGGGCGTTGGCCGCATCCGAATTCTACCGATCAAGTCAGATCTTCTTGCCTTATGGAATAAGCATTTCATGCGTGCAGAATGATCTTCGCGAATACCACA
This sequence comes from Aspergillus ibericus CBS 121593, assembly GCF_003184845.1. NCBI lineage: Eukaryota > Fungi > Ascomycota > Eurotiomycetes > Eurotiales > Aspergillaceae > Aspergillus > Aspergillus ibericus. The sequence continues at coordinate 1,261 of NW_020292110.1, forward strand.
ATGGGTAAGCTCGGAAGATTGGTCGTACACTACAGTGCCCCCCCCCCCCCCCCGAAAAGCTCCGATCCACCTCAACATGTTGAAGACTGATAACATGCTCAGTCACTCCATATAACTACCTTTCTTGCAGACTTGCAGCAGTCCACTCCAGACACAGCAATCAATACATCAAGATGAGTTCCCAAGCAGAAATCGCTCGCGCCCGCATCCAACAGGCCTACCACGACATCGGCGAGCCTGTCTTCAACGCCGCCGAATTTACCCTTATCAAGGTCTTTATCGACCACAAAGCCTTCGATGTCATCCCGGATGAGGGCGACATTGCTGTTTCCGAGCTAGCCGCCCAGATCGGCGGCTCGGAAGAGGTGGTCGACCGCATCTGCACCTTCTTCATCTCCGGCAAGATTCTGAAATCGACGGCCCCCGGCCGTGTCGCGCACACGGAAAAATCCCGTCTCTACAAGTTCGACCAGCCCACCGCCTGGCTCTACATCCACATGTTCAACAATGTCTTCCGCTCCTTCGCCCAGATGCCCGACTACTTCGCCAAGTACGGTCTCGCCTCGCCTCAGAGCGCCAGTGTCACTCCGCTGGGTCTGGCCCACGGGTACGATAACCGGCCCGCCTACGACATCATCGTGGCCAACAAAGTCGTCCACAAGGGCTTCAACGAAGCTCTGCGCGAGCTCGGCGTGATGTACTCCCTCAAGGGCGTCTACGACTTCAGCTGGATGCAGGACGCTCTGGCCTCTTCATCCCGCCCGGCCATCGTCGACGTCGGTGGCAGTCACGGTCTGGCTCTGCGCGATGCTGTCACCAACAACCGCTTCATCCCCGCGGAACGCTGCATTCTCTACGATCTGCCCCAGGTCATCGAGAACACCACGAAGAACGTGGAGAAGGACCAAGACGAGGCGCTACAGAAGGTCCAGAAGGTGGGCGGTAGCATGTTCGAGCCCTACCCGGAGGCCGTCCAGGGCGCGCTCATCTACCAGTTCCGTCGAGTCCTCAACGACTTTCCGGACGAGGATGTCGTGCGTACCTTCCAGACGGTTCGGAAGGCGGTGGCGCCCGACTCTCGTATTCTGATCATCGAGGAGATGCTCAACCCTAAGCGGATCCCGATGAATGTTGGCTTGGATATCTGCCTCATGTGTGCGGCGGGCAAGAGACGTAATGCGGCCATGTTCAGCGAATTGGCTGCACGGGCGGGCTTCCGTCTGAATGCCGAGTTCCAGAGCGTGAATGGCCAGTTTGATGACTTTGGTGTGCTTGAGTTTGTGGTTGCCTAGATATGATAATGTTTACTGGTCTGTTTGATGTCAATTGTTTGCAGGAATTGAAGCCCTTTGCTGGTTACCTTATTAGTAGACCGCTGGACTCAGTAGATATTGTAGGACGTAGGAAGAGGAGTGAAGGAGGATATACAGACCAAGAAGTGAGATTGCATAGTCGTGCGTGTGACAGGTGTCCATCCTTCAATCAGTCTTGGGCAAGGATCGCGAACAAAGATCAATCCACGGACTGCAATACCTAGTGTATCCTTTCTCATAGGATCGGACTTGGCAACAGGCATATAGTACTTCCAGATTAATTACCCTGTCACCGAGGATACCCACCTCATGCGCATCTTGATGTTTACTTAGCTACATACTACCAAACTTCACCGAGATCCTAAAGCGTTAGATTCATTGATTATTTATTCGCTCCGCCTGCATCTGCAAAGTGTCTATCTATCTATCTATCTAGCGACCGCCGCAGAAGTATTTTTATCTGTGGCTGGAAGCCTTCCTGATCGCCTGTCAGCAGCACTTCCATACCCTAGATGAAACCTACACAAAGTCCGATTACGAAGCCCAAGCTGTCTATCAACACCCAAGTAAGGTCCAACAGAAAACTACGTCATCAATAGTTCCAGGCGACAATGTCGAAGAACCGAGAACATCCCATGCCGAAGGATCAGCCGGAATCAACCCTCCAACACCCAACTCACACAACTTCATCATCAGCTACAACAAGAATCGGCTTTTGTCGGCTACACTAATCCATCCCGACATGTATGACACTGCTTTGCACATTCGCACCATCGCCATTTGGGGGCTAGGGCAAGTGGCCGAAATGCTCCGAAATTCCCCGGACCCAACCACGCGATGTGACGGATCCGCACGACCAACTCAAGCATCCGGCTGGGGGTGGTTCCACAGGGGTGGCATGTAAGGCGACACGTGGGATTAATTAGCGAGGCTCAAAAGGATAAGTATATCTGGTTCCATGTAGCCAGCAAGTGCAATTTATTCTTCTATCGATATCGCATCTCTCTCCTCACATTTCAACATTGGAGGTAGATTCCATACCCATTCATCTTTTCACATCCAATTTATAATACTACGACCATCTTTGTCAAAATGGTTATCTGTGAAAATGTTCTCTACACCAAGGCAGCCGCTGGCCGGCTCTGCAAGGTACGTTACCTGTCTCAGTCATTCGCTACACTCAGCAAAAACAAGAGAAAGCTAAGCGTCCACAGGCCCTAGTCCTCCGACTAGTCACCAACCCCCTGGTCGTTCAATTCGCCAAGAACGCCGGGTTCGACGTCATCTGGGTCGAGATGGAACACTCGACCTACTCCATCACCGAGGCGAGCGCACTCGCCAGCGCCGGAATGATGGCCGGCCTGACGCCCATCGTGCGCGTGCCCTACGAGTGCGGCATGGGCTACGTGCAGCAAGTCCTCGACTCGGGCGCCATGGCCGTGGTGTTCCCACACATCGTGACCGTCGAAGACGCCAAACGGTCCGTGAAAATGTGCAAGTTCCCACCCCTGGGCAAGCGCTCCCTATGGCTGCAGCAAGCCGCAGTGGGCCTGAAACCCCTCCCGATGCAGAAGATGGCAGAGGAGATCAACGCGCACGCATCAGCAGTGGGCGTGATGATCGAAGCGGCGGATAGTATTCCCAACGTGGATGCGATTGCGGCGGTGGAGGGGGTCGATATGCTCATTGTCGGCTGCATCGATCTGTCGACGGATATGGGCATCCCGGGACAGGTGGATCGGCCGGAGTTCCGGGCTGCGTTGGAGGCTGTTAGTGTGGCGTGTAAGCGTCATAATAAGGTGTTTGGGCTGGCGGGAAACTACAGTGACTTGAAGTTTCAGGATTGGGCTATCAATACGTTGGGAGTACGCTTGATTCTGGGTCATGTGGACTCGAATCTGATTTCTGTGGGCGCGAAGGAGTGTGTGACTAGGATATCCAGTATTGATGGGACGGCTCTGAATGGAGCTCATACTAATGGGTCTGCTCACACTAATGGATCTGCTTACGCCAACGGGTCTGCTGTCAACGGGTCTGCTGTCAACGGGTCTGCTGTCAACGGGTCTGCTGTCAACGGGTCTGCTGTCAACGGGTCTGCTCTCAATGGATCCGCGCTCACCAATGGCAAGCATGATCTTGTGCAGACAAACTGAGCAAGGGTCACGGGTTGGAAGTTGATACCGGAATGAATGTGACAACCAATAAAAGAAAGACGCAATAATGACATGTTATATACCGTTTGTTTACTAGACTTGGTTCTATTGAAAATCTGCCTGTTTGCACCCTTCGGAGAGTTGAGATCATTGAGAAGCTGATCCTACACCCGAGTTGAGCCTGTTCTCCCTCCCTCCCTAATTACGAACAGCTTAGAATCATAGCCAAACGCTGCTAGCTCACCACAACCTTGAGCGCTCGGCTAAAGGTAGGCCATCCCCTATAATGGCATCTTCTATACACTCAGCCTGAGGCATCTTCAGGCATATCCCGGAATGGAAATACAATAGCCCGCTCCAACAATGATCCTCAATTAAATTGTCTTCTTGGCGATTATCAATCATCAGGGGAGATCCGCTCTAGTGGAGCATTTAATCCCCATTCTCCAGACCACCTCAACGGTGGCGCCCAAATCCCGGTGGATGAGCTCCACTTCTCTGCCCCTGACGATATCCTTAAATCCCGTACCTGCACCATGTCCATCCCAGTGAGTGAGTGACCTTAACCATCTGCTTCCATCATGTCTTACACCGGCCGTTGTAACTGTGCCAGTATCTCCATCACTCTCCCTGAGCAGCCGGAGAGGAGCGTTCTCTGCCACTGGTATCGTTGCGGCCTGTCAGTACTGTGCCTCCCATGCTAACGGGCATCTGTAGTACCAACTGCAAAAAAGCAGGAGGCGGTTGTAAGTCTTCCCCCACCTTAGTTGCCAGCATGCTTATACCATTCAGCATTTTCCGTCAACTACTTTGTAGATGAAGATGATATGACGGTCGAGGATCCCAACGAGGCATTGAAAGTGTACCATGACCCCAATACCGCTTCGGGCAATACCATCAAGGTGCGTCACTCTTGATGTTGTGTCGAAGAAGCTAACCTGTCTTTGTAGCGTCACTTTTGCTCCAACTGTGGAAGGTGAGTCAAACTTATCCTCGAGCGATGTGTGTATCTGACTGTCAGTCCGCTGTATACACTCTCCCCCAAAGTGCCGGGGAAGGCCTATCTCAAGGCCGCGTTGTTTGAGAGTGTGTCTCGGCCGGAACTGGTGGTGTTTGAAGAGCGGCAGCCGAAGTGGGTGACGATCCATATGGCTTAGTGTCAATTCCGTGGTTTGGTTAGCGTGGGCGGAGTCTGGGGTAGTGGAGTTGATAGCATGTGATGTGTGAATGTAATCGAGCTGTTTCTATCATAGTATGTGTGTGAGTTTAGATAGGATATACACTGATCTCCACAGCCCGTCCATGACGTCATATAGCCAAAAATCAAGGAAGTGAATCTGAATCTAACAGCATCCTCCAGACTTGTGTGAGACTGTGTGTCCGGCAAAACCCGACATCAGATAAGCGCCGCTTATCGATCGGGCGTCAACCGACGGGATTCGCCGACCAGCAACCAGGGATCCTCGCAGCAACGGTGACGCATCTTCACACCGCATCGTCCTCCTCCTCAGCATGTCGCACAATTTCCCCTGCCAAAGCTAAAGATACACACCATGGTCGACCGCCAGGACCATCAACCCGCGCCCGACAAGGAGCCCGTCGGAGCGACCGGTCGCGAGGACCCAACACCGCCAGCGACCCTCCCAACCACCCAGCCTCGCCCCGATGACGACAACGACAGCACCAGCGAGCTAGACGCCCTCGAGCTCCGCGAGATAGCCACCCAAGGCGACGATGAAGCCGGATTCTCAACCGAGTCGATCTCCTCGGGAGAATATCGAATCCGGACTCAGCGAACGGTGTCCCGACCCGTCCATACCAGTCGGGAGACAAGCAAGGGGGTCTGGGGACGCATCCGACGCTTCTGGACGCGAAACGTGGTGTTGACGGTACCCCAGAAGAGTAACCGGGATCATTTCGGTGAGGACATATTCCCTCTTATATATTATTTACTCCGGCGGTGCACTACATGCTGCCTGACACCACTAAAATGGCGCAATCTCACGTGGCGATGGCGCGTGCCGACACGGTCAGACAAATCGGAAGGGCAGGACAGACTCACTAACACCCACTTTATTTAGCATTGGAGCGAACCTTCTTAGCCTACATTCGGACCTCGGTCATGGTCGCCATGCAAGGCGTGTTGATCGCCCAGTTATTTCGACTGCAACATTTGACGTCGCCGGATAATGCCCTGGGGTTTTATGAGGTGGGGGTTCCCTTGGCTGTTAGCTGCTATGGCGTGGCGATCCTGATCGCCTTTATGGGCGCTTATCGCTTCTGGAAGCAGCAGAATGTGGTGGCTTTGGGAACGGTGTATGCGGGGGGGTGGGAATTGAATTGCATTGGGGTGATGATTGGCTTGGTGAGTATCTGACGTGTCAAATTTGATTGGTTACTGATTGGGTAGATTATTCTGGCGACCTTTGTTCTGTCTGTGGTGATTACGATCGAGTTGGAGAATGAGTGATACGACTGCCGATCTTGGCATACTCTGGGAATCTGGATAGATTGTTGGGTGGTAGAGGCAATACGCTGACGGCTGCTTGGTGCTTGCATGAGGGATGAAAAGTTATGATATGTGCATGGTATTTAGCTATGATGATATGATGAATTGGCATTTGCTTGGTTGCTTTGATCCGAACAGGATCAATATAGAGTATCCCAATGAGGCCTGTTGGGGAATATATATTTCTCTCCGGGAATCCACTCCAACCGGGAGAGACCATCGACATCTCCAAATTCGTCTCTCTTCCTCTCGGTAAGAAGACACATCAGATCAATCGGAATTACGACCTCAGGATTTCGATCGTGAAATTCAATGTCAAGACACTGACAGGAGCATGTTGAAGATGTCAAAGGGAGATGGAGCGTTGTATTCTGCCCATCTACCAAAGTAGTCTTGTGTATCCCATCAATTGGCCGGATGGTGTAGTTGGTTATCACGTATCGTTAATACCGATAAGGTCCTGGGATCGAGCCCCAGTCTGGTCATTGTTTTTGTTTTTCCCTCCCTCCTTGGGAGGTTTCCGCACTGCCTCTCTATTATTCGAGCGTAGCATCTTTGATTTTCTTTTATTCCCTTCTGTTTCGACGCATAGCCCCAAAATATTCACTCTCGATTCAAACCATGTCCCCAGTCCACGGAGATTTCCCGCATTGGCAGTCTGGTCGCCGCATGGTGCCATCACTCCGAAGCCGAAGCCGAAGCCGAATCCGCCACAGAATCCACTACAGCAACTACGACATCGACAACAACATCAATCCCGGTCGTTTTCATTAATCCAAGGGATGCCTCCTCTCCGGCGCAAAAATGGCCGCGAACCGGCCTGTGAAGCCTGTCGTCGCCGCAAGCTGGCCTGCGACCACGAAACCCCTGCCTGTCAGCGGTGTCGCAAGCTATCGTTGAAATGCGTCTATCTGGCCAATCCATTAGCCAAAGCCCGTGCCAGAAGCGTGCCGGATGGTTCGCCAGACATCATAAGTGGCAGCGAAAGCGACCAGGTCGCAAGCACCAAGACCTGTCCGGGCGCACAATCGACCACGCCTATTTTGGAAAGCTCTGCGGAGTACCTCGGACCCACGAGTTTCTCATCCGTGTTTGTGGAACATCGGGATCGTTTCGAGGTCGATCAGGCTTTGAGAACGCCGACCGGCGAACCTGCAGTTGGTGCTGGTGTAGAGTCCTCTGCGCAAGGAAACAATGCCGTCACGCCGAGATTGCTGCAGTTGGGGGTGCAGGTTTTGCAGAACCTGCCTGACGAATATACGGGCAACTTGCTGTTCGTTCATCAGACGTACCTGATGGATGCGTGTTTCAGACACGCGTATCGCGCTGCGTTGGATCTGATGTGGGATGAGTATCGCGGTGTACTGCGGTCGCGTACGACTGAGAATTTAGTCGGGGCTGCGAGGCGTATCTCCGAGTCGAGTATGACGCCTCTGCCGGCCGAACAGAACCCGCAGCGCTGGGTGGAGTCGTTCTCGGGGAGGCGGACACGATGGGAGTTTTTGGGGACGCTGTTCACGTACTGGTCGTCGGCGGCGTCGCAGATGTCGGTGGAACACGAGGCCATTACCCAGTATTGCCGGCGACATTCGATCAAAGGATCTAAGGAACTGATGGTGCATCTGAAACGATGTGCATCCATGTGCATCGACTTGTGCAGCCAGCTGGGTGCTATCAACATTCTCTTCGTGCACATGGCATTCAAGCACAATATCCTTGAGAGCATCGCCAGCGGCGACAAGAGTAAGTTTGCTACTAGTTACTATCAATGAATGTTGCTGACTAACAGGCCTATCCTGCTGGCGACAACACGGGGATGTTGTTGCTGTCACGACATCCATTGGCCTCCACCGGGAACTCTCCACGGATTGGAACGAGGTATCATTCCAGCACGAGCTGAAGAGACGGATCTATGCATCGATCTACAATTTCGACAAGGTCATCTCCACCTTTACCGGGCGACCACCGCTGCTGAGCCGAAAATACTCGACAACGCAGCTGCCGCTGGAAATCAGCGACGAGGATATCCTCTCGGGTGGTATATCCGACGCGGTGACCAACCTGGATTCCAATGGATGGGACCGGAGCGACGAGCGGAAGCTGTATCCGACGACGGTGCTCCGGGCGCGCACCATGCTGGCGAAGAATCGCGAAGCACTGCTGGAGGTTCTGGAAACCTCACAAGACAGCATCACGGACGCTGCCGTAGAAACATGCCTGTACGTTGCCAGCCAGAGCCACGTCCACTGCTAACAAGCACAGTAAACTCAAATCCGAGGCAATGGACATCCACGCCCAATTCCCCGAGACCCTCCTCTTCAGACAAGCATACATCGACGATCCCAACATCCCAGGCCAGATGCTCTTCCTGCGCATCCTCGTGCGACTCGACTATTTACTCAACATGTTCATCCTGGAGCGTCTTCTGACACGCCATAAAGTGGTTTCCGAGCAGGCCTTGATCCACGTGAGTCACGAAATGCTAGGCTTGACCCTGAAATACTGGAAACACAAGGACCGGTTCCAGAACCACATCGATTTCTCCTGGCTGGTAAGATCACCCATCCACGGTAGATCAATACTGACCATCAGGCCATGTCCTACGCCGTCCCATGCAGCGGCATTCTCTGCCTCGAGCTCCTCCGCCAAGCCACCGCCCCATCGACCTACACGTTGGATCTCCCTCGCTCCGACATCATCCAGAACCTCAGTCTACTCGTTGCATTTCTCGACTGGCTCAAACCATCCGGGTCGGACATTCTCGCCGCGGGCCAAATCAAGGGGATTCTGCGTCGCTCGTTGGATCGGATTCTGAGTATGCCAGCCTCGCTGTGTAGTCCGACGGCATTGGATGATATGGTGTTGCAGGATTTTGCGGGGGCGGAGTATCCCCATCTCGATTTGTTGAATACGTTTGGGTGGGTGGATTGGGATGCTGCGTAGTCTTCTACCGGCTTGTATCGTTCTAGCCTGTTCTTCTATTCTAGAATTACCCATCCAACCACCTTTATCTAACTCTAACCAAGAATTAATACAATCTACCCCCAACCCAGACTTTCCACTCTATAACCCTCTCCAACGAAATATCAAAGCTCCCACCCCTTAAACCCTAAAAACGGCGACATCATCCTAACCCCATCCTTAAACAACCGCACCAAAATCGGATTCACCCACACCGGCACCGTCCAGAGCATAAACCCACCCACCCAAACAAAGCCCACTCCCTTCCTCACCCACCCCATACCCCCCTTCCCATTCCCATTCCCCAACCCTAAATCCACACCCACCACCCTCCCCACAAGCAATTCAGCAAAAATCCCCCCCACCTGCAACACAAAAAACCACAACGCGCCACTCTCCCGAATACTCACCCCAAACCCCACATCCATAAGTAAATGCACGACCCCCGAGACCGTAAAGCAAAACAAGAACCGGAAGGGGAGATGCAATGATACCGGGATGTGCAGTATGGCAGAGAGGAAATCCGCGTTGGAGACGAGCAGCGCGCGGAGGGTTTGGTGCCATGTTTTTCTATCATGTATAATTAGCATGGTATTGTATATATAGGGAGAAAGGGGGAAGATAGGGAAGGGAATAAAAGAATAAGGAATGGAAACATACCCCCAAAACCTTCTAACACTCCATCCCTCTTTAATTCCCCCCGCCACGGGCGGCCACATACTCACTTCTTGTAGTCCGGTGCCTACAAAGACCATACTAGCGAGAGTGTACCCCGCTACTATTGTCGCACGAGCGACAATGCCAAACGAGAGCGTGAACAAGGCCCTTAGAACTAAATCTCTCTCCCAACTCCCCGTCCCGGTTCGATGTGGATACAGGAACGGGAAGAGGATTTCCCCCGGGTGGGTGGGGAGATGGGAGATGGCATGCGCGAGGTACAGATCCTCTGTTTCGATCGTGAAGAGGTGGATGATTGCGATGGAGAAGAGGAGTTTGATGCATGAGGTAGCGAGGAAGTGAGTCCGGGAGGGGATTCGGGCTGGGGAGTGGGAATGGAAGGGGGTCAGGGCGGGGATTTGCCAGGGGGTGTTGATGCGGCGGTAGTTGAATGTTAGGGAGAGGGACCAGATGTATCTCTGTATTAAACCTGGGTTTCTCGGGGGTTGTGGCGGTGCGGATTTGGGTTTCCCATTTGAGGTTTTGGCAGAGTCATATTCTCGCTGCGCTTCGTAAGATGCACGACTGAGAACCAACAGGTCAATTGCATTGAGCACATTCACCCAGCACATGGCCACGATGGGCGCGCCGAAGCGGGTGCCTGGGAGGTATGTGGCCGCGCTGAGTTGGACTGAGTACGCCGTTGCGAAGGCGAGGATGGCGGCTGCATTGCGGAGGGGGGATGTGGCCGCGGTGAAGGCTATGGTGGTGCCGGTGATGAATTGCACGGCGAGCCATTGGGTGATGGGGATGTGCCAGCCCTCTGGCAGGGAGGTGGTGGACATTTTTGGTGTCTGTGGAGATTGGAAAATACGGGGAAGGGGTAGATTTGAGGTTGCGAGGGTATGCGGTGAGTCAGCGGAGCTGCAGTGGAGCGAGTTACCCGATCGGGGCCAGGTGAGGGGATTGATTGGTGCAACGATCCTTCGTGCAGAACGGATCGGCGGCTATCAAATAGCCTATGTTCAGATTACAGGGAATGTTCATCATGATAAATAAATTGTATATAGTAGTAAAAGGTGATCAGAAGGTAATTATATACAGCGATCATCATATCTCGTGGCACATGGTATCCATATCACAGTTAATCCGAAGCAGGAATTTATGTCGTGTTGAAGACAAGGGTATTCGATGCGAGTGAGGTGGTGGTGAGCATGGGATCAGCTAACCATCCCCGTTTGTAGCGGCCCGTAGAGTGGCCAGCGACGTCGTCCAAACACCACGCGTGGCACATTCTTCAGCCCCTTTTTCGTGCGGCTCGTGCTTGGCTTGGATGCAGCCTTGTCGGATGGGAAGGGGACACGGGCCAGCCCGCCTCCCAGCTCCTGATCCGCCGCGCGACGCTTGACCATTGCCCGCACGGCATTGGTGATCTGCACTCGGATGATGGGCATCGCCGTGGCTTCCGCGGGTGGGTTATAGGGCGTAACCTCATCTTCATCTTCATCCAGGTGGAAGCTGGCCATTCGGCGGCGCACATCCTGCTGGGCGGCTTCAATCGAGCGATTCAGGAGGCTGTGGTGAGCCAGACACCGTCGCAGATCGGGGCTTTTCGTGGAGGCTTCTTTTTGCAGCTTGTCGCGGGAGAGGACGGCCATGCGACAGGGAAAGGGAGAGACCGCGCGACGGGCAATTGGAGGAACCCGGGTGTTGGTGCGCGATGCTTGACGCATCAAGGAAGGAGGAAGTTCGATGCCAGTCATGGTGGTTGCTTGTCTGACTTAGAGAAGCAAAGAGGAAGAATCGTTTATTGCATGAGGTGGATGGGTGAATGTCTTGTGAGTGTCTTGTTTGAGTTCAGGGCAAGGGGGAGGGAACTCAGGGGTATCTTATACTGCCCTGGCACGAGTCAATCCTATACTGAAACTCGCAGATGCTTGCTTTCTTCTGATCGCGTGGGTCTAGACCTCGCCACGCATCAGCCCCGATGGCCCGCGCCCGTGCAGACACCCACAGCTGTCAACCAGATAGACTCAGTCTAGCCCGGGCAGGGTCAGGGAGGGCTCCGGCCGAACCCCAGGCCAGCCCAGATAGGTGAAACAAGGCCATTGGCGTCGTCGGCGTCGCCGGGCTGTGGCGAGTAAAGTTTGATATATGCGTCATAGACTTGAAACGGCGACCGCTGATGGGCTGGAGCGGACACAGCCTCGGCAAGCTTGAGTCTATCCGAGTTGGCTTGGCATCTTTGGCGAGATGCTCACGGGGAAATGGGCAGCCTTGAAGAACTTTATTGGACGTGCATGTCTGTCACCGGGGGGAAGGCAGTCTGGGGTCCTGTCCGATTAGGCAGGTCATTAGAGTCTACATGAGTGTGCAGGGATCATACGATATCAGTTCTTTGACATCAGGTTAGATAGACGAGAAACACATAATCAATGAGCTAGACATCGAGATCTGCGCATCAATCTGGATTGCTGATCCCAGCCTAAAATAGTAATTGGTATAAGAGTATTGCGCTAGTCAAGATCATGGCCAATGCTCTTATCTGCAGACTAAAGGGGTAAAGTCCTATCTAACCCCAGACGATGGGATACTCCCCGACGATCACCACAAGGGAATGATAGACATCTGCAGTGAGTCGATTAGCTAATGGTCCTCGTCGGCATTCGTCTATCTTGACCCCATCATCAAGTTGAACCATCCACTGTTCGTGCACGGCCGTCGGGGACTCCGACGCGACCCAAAGTTGAATCCACGGTTGGAATCTGACCTTCCGCATGCGGCAGGTGGCATTCATCCTGAATCATGGACAGTGTCGATCCGCACCGCAAGGGGGCATCTTCTGGCGGCTCCCTCCGCCGGTGCAGAACCCGCCGCGACTTCTCCACGGAGTCGATAATAAGCTCAAGTTTCAAGTCTATGATAGTCCAATATATTAGATATTACCGTATATAGAGCAACTCCTCTAACCTCTATCCACTCTAACCCAGTCAACCCCACTCAGACCGCAACCCACAACCCCAGCCAGACCAACCCCGGCAACCATCCGAACCAGCCTAAGCTGCCCCCCGTGGCAGCCCCTGCGTTCTCCGACACGGACGCCTTGGACGCGCTGGCATTCGAGCTATTCGACATGGCACTGCCCACCCACGCATTCCAATTCGTCAACTTATTCGGACAATTAGTCGTGATGCTCTCCCCATTCATCTGAGCCACCAACCGTCCATTCCTCGACAGGGTGACCACCACCTCCCCGGTGCGATTATCCATGGGCAGATTCCCATAGTATATCCCCCTCCCCCCATCCGGGGTGGCACTCCAATCCACACTCTGATTCTTCCCCCCAATACTCACCTCCACCTGGGCATTACTCTCCAACAGGGCCTCAAAAAACACCGTATCCGTCAACACCTCTCCCGGCGGCAACGTCCGCTGCCCCTGACTCACTGCATTCCCCGTGGTCAACCCCGCCTGACACGCCCACGCGGGAGTCAACCGATACCAAACCACAACCCCCTCACTCTGAATCCTCCCCTGCCCGGACCCATTCTTATACTCCCCCACCAGAAACGGCAAAAACTCCCTCCACCCATCATGCGGCATCCCCTCAGCATAATTAAACGGCGCCTGCCCATAACTAAAAATCCCCAATTCATTCTCATGCAGGGGCCCAATATAATGACTCTCCCCGAAATCATTCCACGTCAGGATCTCCAAAAACTCCGGCTCTAATTCCAATACCTCGTTCCAGCGCGTATACCATAAGCCGTCGCCTTGCCAGACCCAGTTCTTCTGGTATCGGACCATGTCGGTGTAGAACCAGGGTGAGACGGGCATGATATAGGGTTTATTTTTGCTCTTCAGGGGGGAGATGTATTTCTCGTCGGAGGACGTGTTCATTGGTTCGGAGCCATACGGCCATGCATCCCAGGAGAGTAACCCGTCGACGACATCGTCTTGCACAAGCGAGGACGGGGACTGCGCGGACCAATCCGGAACGAGGAAGAGATCGGGGAGTTTCTGTTTAATATTTGTCCAGTCGTTGAGGGATTCGTAGCCTTCGAAGGTGGAGACGAGGGATTTATTCGTCCCCGGGATTTTGTAGTACGCGGGGTGGGAGGAATAGTTCTGGAGGATTTTAATCACTTGGTCCGGGGGCCAGTGGCCGTCACCGGAGTAGTCGAGGGAGAGGAAGAGTTTGAAGTTGAGGGTGGCGGCGACGGTGAAGGCGTCGTTGAGGAGGGTGTAGGTGTTGGAGGGGCCGTAGCCGGTGTTGAGGGCGAAGGCGTCGATGGAGGCCGCTTGTGCGGTGAGGAAGTCTTGTTGCCAGTGTTTTTGGGAGAAGTTGGCGCCGTTGTCCAGCTGGATTCGTTAGTGGGGAGGTTTAGTAACTGGGATGGGGACGGACTATGAAGTGCGCGAAGACGTCTTTGGCTTGGACGTGGAGGGTTAACCCCAGAAGGGTCAGCCAGATGAGGGTGGCCATGCTGGCTGGGTATCTAGCGAGAGAAGAAAAATGGAAGATACATAATACTCAATCCTAGTAAAATATAAGTGACCGATTTATACGTTCATTCTGATCACTAGTTGATCTATATAAAGTTACTCGACAGAATCCACTGCGAACACAGTTGTCAAAGTAGGAGATTAAGCTACAGATTATTGCCAGGACTCTAGCGGTCAGTCAGACTCGGAGGATTAGGCTTCAGCGCAGTGGGGGGATTGAGTTCAATGTTCTATTAAATAGTAAGAATACACCAGAGTAAAAAGTATACCTGTGCAGGTATCGTATCGCTGGCGAAGCTTGTCACAAGTGCACTGGCGGACTGAGTGACAGCCGAACGGTGGCTGCGATTATTGCTAGTCAGAGTCTGACTACTGCATTGCAAATCCGACTATTGAATTGTTTCTCGGATGTGATGGATCAGCTGCGCCGCGGCTTGGCCCACCCGAGAATCTCAAACCCTAACGGTGCTCAGGACGCGGTGAATGCGACCTCGGGCCTCCACGGACATGACAGGTCGTCTGAGCATGTTTCCGAACCGGTCGGGGTGCTTTCACGGATGGTACCAAGAAAGTCAGATGAGGTGAGGCTCGGGATGCAGGGTATGTCAGCTTGGTGCAGCAGGCAGTTGCCAACATTTCATTCTGGATTCAATTCAAGATGATGGATACAAGGTGATGGATACAAGGTGATGGATACAAGGTGATGGATACAAGGTGATGGATACAAGGGTCAGGTCTATGCACAGGTAGTGTTCACCGGAGTTTACTCCTGAACGGTGGAGCAACGGCGTTCATGCACGACGATGCCCGTCTGCGGGGGCCTACGCGGCCTATCGAATATTCGCTAATACCCCCCCGGCAGACGGTTAGGTTATACGTAAGGGGGTCGAGCAGGCAGCTGCATTGACACGGGCACGAGTGGATGCAACTTGGCCAACCGAGAAGCTAATTTCCTTGCTTACCGCTGACAGTCTCCAGAGCAAGGAGTTCCCCCCGCGTGATGACTTGGCAATGACAAATTGATAGCGAGGCTGGAAACAAGGATTTGGCGTTGATGGTGTGACCCATCACAGGCAGACAGATATCCAATGCAGACTCACAAACCGGCTAACACTAACAGACCGCATGCGTTTTCCCCGACTTCCCCTGGAGTGAATGCTGCTCGTTGCCATAGACCGGATGACCTTGTGGGCCGCGCGTGGCATGTGTCTGGACGTAGCTGCTCCATGTCAGTTTATGCCCGTTGTCGTCCGAGGGGAGGGGGCATCACATACGTGCTGTACCGCTGGATCATGGTCTCGTCCATCTCTTCCAAGGTCTTTAACGCCAGTCGGATGTCTTCCACCAATAGGTTACATCGGTGCAAACTGAAATCCTCGCGCAGCACAATCCGCATCATCTTCAGTTGACTGCTCTTCGGGGCCATGGTATATGCCGGGATGACCCAGCCCCGACGACGGAGCACATGGGCCAAGGCGAATTCGTCGTACAACCGGTCGTCCTGCTCGGGTAATCGGTAGGCGACCAGCGGCAGGCCGCGCCCACCCCCCTCACTCATGATAATGAAACCCAGTTTCTTCAGTTCTGCCGCCAGATAATCGGCGATCTGCGTGAGGTTGGTCATGATTGATCGATAACCGTGTTTGCCCAGCCGGATCAGTTGATAATATTGTCCAATGACGTGGGGGGCGCCCTTGGAAAAGTTCAGGGTAAAGCTGGCCTGCTCGGCGCCCAGATAATTGATGTTGAAGATGAGCTCCTTTGGGAGATACTCGGGGGCGCGCCAGAACACCCAGCCGACGCCCGGATAGACCTGTCATGGTCAGCACCCGATTGCGAGGCACGCGGTGTGATCTATCTCACCAGCCCATATTTGTGTCCGGAGACATTGATAGAGATGACTTTTTCCTGACGAAAGTCCCACTCCAGCGCCGGATTCACAAAGGGCACGACGAAGCCGCCGCTGGCCGCGTCCACATGAATGGGGCAGTCGATATTCTTAGCCACCAGTCGGTCATTGATGGCCTTGACATCCTCATACTGTCCGGTATACGTGGTGCCGAGGATGGCACAGATGCCCACCGTGTTCTCGTCGACCAGATCCACCGCTTCTTTGGGATCAATGACATATCGGGTCTCGGTACAATACACATATTTCTCCTCGACCTCGAAATAGCGCGCCGCTTTCTCCCAACAGACCTGCACCGCGCTGTTCATGATGATGTTCGGACGCGCCCAGTCCTTCCCGGCTTCCTTGCGCTTGTTCTGCCAACGCTTCTTCATGGCCAACATGGCGAGCATGATGGCTTCGGAGGATCCGACCGTCGAGGTCCCAATGGCATCCTGCTCGGTGGTGGGGTCGTTGATGGTGGGTGCATGGAACAGGCCCGCGATCATATTGACACAGCGGTTCTGGATGTGTGCGGTCTGTGGATACTGTTCGTAGTCGATGAAGTTCTTGCTCATCGCGTCGGACATGAGCTGTTGCACTTCGTCTTCCTGATACCAGTCAGTGAGAACTTGCTTCGCTCGAGGCTGCTTACCATGTAGGTGGTGACGAAGCTCGCCAGACTAAAACGGTCACTGGGGTTCGATCACATAACAAGGGCCAGAGATTACTTGAGCAGGGGATTCCCATCGAGACTCAACTCATCCTTGATCATCCGGTATGCGACCGAGGCGGGCATCTCATGCTCGGACATGGTATGCTCAGGCAGCTCCTCAATGGCGTAGCGGGTGCCGTACACGTAAGGTGACACAGCGGCTGCCTGGGCATCGCGTTCTTCGCGCTGACGCCGGTGGCCATGGGACTCTTTGGCGACGGTGGACAGGTGGACCATTCTGCGGGTTCAAACTAGCAACCTAAGTACGATGGTATTGATCCTGTTCGTCTGGCAGAATCAGCCCGAAATGAGGGGGTTCTCTCGCCATGGCGTGGGTTATAAGGGGTTGCACTGAAACCTTGTGGCGGGAATGACCTCACCACACCCGTATCCGGAACCGCCGGGGGTTGTTGTGTACCCTCGTGTAACCAGAAGATTTTAGTTGGATTGTCAGTAAAAGCCATGTTGCGCTTTAAGTATTGTGGTTCAGACGTATTCTGTCTCTTGGAGCATGTTTGAGAATGCTGGAGAAGATGGTCTGGCAGTGACAGCACCTCGTCATCTTTGATTGGCCAATGCTTACCCCGCCACCAGCTACTACTCGAGGACCAATAACTGTCTCCTTTATGAAGCACTAATACTAGATAGTTTTAGTCACTGGCTTCCGATGATCGCCGGAGATAGCGGCGGAATTAGCGGCGGAAACCATACGCGGCGGGCCAACAGGGCATCTACAACCTCATCAGAGCAAAATAATCCCGCCGCAAATTCCGGATTCACAAGGCATAAAAGCGCCAAAATGTAGTGTCATCGAGAACATTAAATCTCCAGTTACAGCAATCTATTGCTTCACATCTACGAAATGGCCACTCTCAGCAAACTGCCGACTCGCCCCCTGGGCAAAAACGGCCCTCTTCTTCCGCGCATCGGCCTCGGGCTCATGGGAGCCAGCGGTACATACGGTCAGGGCCTTCCCGAAGCCGAACATCTGGCCTTCCTGGACGAGGCATACAAAAGAGGCGAGACTTTTTGGGACACCGGTACGTGCGGGATACACCTGATCCAAGGCATCTCTGACGGTCGGCAGCGGACAAATACGATGGATCCGAAAGCGTGCTCGGCAAATGGTTCGCCCAGAATCCGGACAAGCGGGATGATGTCTTCCTGGCCACCAAGTTTGGCATCCGTACCAACCCTGATGCCAAAGACGGCCGGAAAAACTGGATGGACTCGAGCCCGGAATACTGCCGCGCGGCATTGGACCAATCATTGAAGCGCCTGGGACTGCCATATGTGGACTTGTACTATGTCCACCGTTTGGACAAGGTCACGCCGATTGAAAAGACGATGGAGGCCATGGTCGCCCTCAAGCAGGAGGGCAAGATCAAGTACCTCGGATTGAGTGAGTGCAGTGCGGAGTCACTGCGCCGGGCGCATGCAGTGCACCCAATTACATGCGTGCAGGTGGAATACAGCGTGTTCTGCTTGGAAATCGAGTCCCCGCGGTTCCAGTTGCTGCAGACTGCACGCGAGCTGGGGGTTGCCATCGTGGCGTACAGTCCGCTTGGAAATGGAATCCTCAGCGGAGCGATCCGGTCGCGGGAGGATGTGAGTAAGCCAGGGGATGTCCGAGGCGTGCTGCCCTGGCTGAGAGAGGGGAACATCGAGAAGAACGTGGCAGTTGTGGACCAAATCGCGGAGATCGCTAAAGGAAAGGGGGCTACCACGGCACAACTGGCGCTTGCGTGGTTGTTCGCTCAAGGAGATGATATCTTTGCCATTCCCGGCACGAGCAAGATCCATCGCCTGGAGGAAAACCTGGCCAGCCTCAGTTTTCAGTTGACGGTGGAGGAGGAACAGTCGATCCGTCGGTTGGCGCAGAGCGTTGCGGGTGGGCGCTTCCAGGCCTTGACGGGATATGACTTTGGCAACACTCCGCAATTGTGAGCAGCTAGCTTTAGACTTGAATGGAGTTTCTTGTGATTTAAACAATAGGCGCTGCCTTCCGAAGGTGATAGGTCCCACCCGTAGGAGCTGCCGATTGATCAGGCGCTGCATGTGTAGAAACAAACCACCACCAGGCATCAAGAGGGTGCCCCATCTAAACACCATAGTCCATAGTTCCGTAGCCGTAGCTGAGAGGGAAAAACATAAAAAATGGAGCTGCGGGGAATCGAACCCCGGACCTCTCCCATGCTAAGGGAATATTATACCACTAAACCACAGCCCCATTTGTTGAAGACCAGCCACAGTATAATGCTAATTGAGGGGTTGTACGCCAACTTACAGACGGGTTAAATTTCGGAAGACTGAGAATGAGCTGCCTCTGGGTGAGGTGACTGCAGCTCGACGTCCAAACCTGTAAGAAGTGCATTGAAGCTGCCGGAGTCAGGAGTGGGGACCCCCAGTCCATCGCAGAAAGTACCCGAAAGGATATTGTCGGCGGGCAGGCAATCAAAATGGCCAGGCGCAGATTGTGCTACCCATGAGAATTCCGGTCCAAGACTATCCACCTGCAGATCTGCTGCCGGATCAGGCATGATGCAGATGGCACCAAAGTACGGTACAGGTAACCTCAAGCTAGGACTCGGAGTAATGCACATGGTGCCTGTGTCGACACCGTCTTCAATATATGCAGTGTAATTGACGCCATTTGCTGCGTCCGCCTCGATAGTCAGGAGCATACTCAGTTGGCGTCTTGTCTCGATCGCAGACTCTCGATTGGGATCGTCCGTAGAACACAGCTCATCCAAGGTTCGAATGACCTTTTGAATGGTCGCTAGGTCTTGAGGTCGCTGGTGTTCCAGAATATTCGCAGAGCCCAAGCGGTGCCCCATGATGTGGGACAAAAGCAGTGTGACTGCTGCGGTGAAGGCTTTGTGTTCAAGTCCCCGGTAGGAAAGGATGGGGCGGATGTTGCGGAACGCGAGACAGCGACTGAGTACTTCGCGACTGGCAGGGACGACAACCTGTTTGCTGTATGTGTGATCCAATACAAGACACGAAAGTGCGGCATCGTGGGTAATCTGCGGATATCTAGGTATGATGTACGGTTGGTGCAGGAGGATCAAGAGGTAGTGCTGGTGCATTTGGGTGATGAGCATGGAAACCCGGTCCATTTTGTCCGTGTCAGATAACGTGCTGTCTAGAGTTGGGGTTTCCCAACAGTCGACAGGTACTGATCGGGCTGCCTTTTTCAATTCATCGTTTATGCTCAGTGTCACTCCATAGTCATCGTATGTGTCTCCTTGGGATAACCGACCGCGACGCTGCATGCGGACATTCCGAGAGATAATATGCCCTGCGATGACCCCATGGATGCGATATAGCTTCCTGAGAGGTGAGTATGCATCCAATCCCCGGTCACTCGGGAAAGCATGATCCTTCACAGCAAAGCCAAGGCCGAGCATGAGCGACAGGAAGCGATCGTTGTAGACGAGCTGGACCCAGATGGATTCGGCCCGGCTGCTCGTTTTTGGATCTCCCCAAGGAAGTCCGATCAGCTGGGCGATACTTAGAGCACGGCGGAAGGTCAGCCATGCCGTGCCCAAATCCCCTGAGTTGATGTGATAGCGGGCTTGGAGTAACAGGGTATCCAGACCATCAAGCGAGCCTACGAGCGCATCGTGGGATGTTACGTGGCAAGTCGCAAGATCGAGATAGCGTCGCGCCGTGCTCTCTGTAGGCTTATTCAGCTGGAGCTCTGGCTGAGGGGATGGGGTAAGTCCCAGTTGTTGTAAGCCAAGGGCGAGCTGGATGAGCTTTTGGGCAAACTGGATCGGATGGGCTGTCGACAATGGTAGCGTGGATGCGTCCGACTGATCCGCACTAGTGGTGCTTAAGCACTGAAGCGATTGAAAAGGCAGACTGAAGAAACGTCCTTTGGTCAAGATCCGCATGGCTGTGCTAGGATGCGGAAGTAAGGACACAAGCGAGCTGGGTCGGCGGCGGTCGCGCTGCTGGATCAACTGGCCCACCAACTTCTCGACGTGAAGAATGCGCGTCTGCACACGCTCATCCTCATTGCGACTACTTCTCGGATCTGGATGGTCCTGGCCGACACAATGGATGTCACGGGCCTGGCAGTAGGCACAGGCGGCGCCGGCCGCCTCCAACTCGCAGCGTCTCTTCCGATGTTTGCATTCCCAGCAGGAGAAGGTGCCCTTTCGAATTTTGCGTCGTTTGGCCACCGGACGCAAGTCCGGTGACGACGACGGAGTTGTGGACATGGAGAGAGTTGGGAAGAGGAAGAATGGAGAAAGGCGGGGGAAGAAAGGAAGCAATGGTCGAGGACATCGGCCCGAGCCCCGACGGGCGCTAACCAGGCCTTGGGATTAACCTCGCCACTCGGATTTCTTATTATATTTTCACTGAGCTCGAAAAGTAGATACAAGCCATCATCCTAACCATGCCCCTCTTAGTCGAAGTCCAGAATCTCAATGTTTAAGCCCGGCGGCACGTGGACCTGTCTCAGCTCGTCCGTGTCCACATCGTCGGGTGCACTCACACTGTGGAAAAATTAGTGAAGCTCAAGGAAGAACCATTCCTCTACGTACGTCATGAAGTGGATGGGGGGACTGGTCAACGTGGAATCAAATTCATTGGGAATTTCCAGATGTTTGTCTTGGTAGATCTCACGCAGCCTGACGATCGCCTTATGGTTAGCCTCCCTGGACCGTCCAGTTGCGAAGGGTCTGCTGTACTTATCCGAGAGCTTGCTGCCTTCCCCATAGTAAACATGAGCCAGCTCATTGTCATAGCGGACATCAAAGGTCTGGCATGGTGTCAGCATCAACCCGCCAGCGATCCCGTTGATGACACTCACCAGGTCCTTCATTTTGATGCTGTGATGGTGTCGTTTCAGTAACAATGTTCAAGGTCAAATGGTTGGAGCGGTTGAACTACCGGGGTAGTTCCTCGCTTTTAACATTGGGCTTCGACAAGAAGTCTCCTGTAAGTGCGCAGCATGCCGATCGTGTCTTATACCTTTGGCATGAGGTCACGGATACCTCATCAGTCGGGCTAGGCGTGTCGATGGCCATGGATGACTGGGAGAGTTTGTCGGCCCGTGGATGCTACAATGCCGGTTGGCTTTTTCGAACACTGAGATAACAGACTGCCGCTCGTGATTGCTTGCTGCCAATAGTCACCTCTGACAGCTATCGTCGGCATGGTCTCCGGTCGGAGAACCATCCCGGTCAATGATGCTCTGAGGCAGAAGGTTCCGATGACGGATTCCAGCCAGTGCACGGTAAGTGATGGACAGTGCCATGGGGAAGACAACAAAGCTTCTACTGAGATTGAGTTCAGATAAGATGGTAATTCATTACCCAAGGGGAGTGACCGGCCATTGTTTGCCTTTCATCCACTATCTGCCCCAGTCGAACAATGTTCTCAAGAGGTGCCACCACAGTCAAATTTCCATGTGATGGACCTAACCAAGCTTGCATTTTCCACGAATTTGATGGTATCCATCCCATTGGGGGGTTCCATTCTTTCTGGGCATGCTTGCGAGGTGCTTCCACGGTACCCGTTCTTTCTGCCTGAGGCCACAGTCAGGCTACAGCCAGGCCAACGCACACGTGATTCGCTACATAATCCATCGCACGTGACAGCGTCGCTGGCTTCCCCTCCCTCTTCTCTCTCTTCTTCTCCATCTCTCCATTCTCTCCCCCTCGGCTTCCCACCGAAACCCTACATTTATCAGAACTCCGCACGTACTCGCAGCTCGCTTTAGCTGCCTAGAATGGCCGGGCACCCTCGACTATCCCGAGCAGAGGCTTGGCAGCCCCCGCAGTCGGACCGGAATGGCATTCACCGTCCACTGGAATGCTCGGGCACTCATGCCAACCTATCCAACTACCGGTCTCAGGCCCCATACTCGGTACCCCCGTATACACAGTATCCATCCGGAAAAGAGAAAAAGAGAAGAATCCCACTCGACGTCACTACGACGGGGTTCCTCCGAGAACCGGATGATGAATCCTTCGGCAGAATCGCGACTTGACCACCACTCTAGATGACTCCATCGATGAGGTCCGAGCAAGTTTCCCGGCAAAACTCCGGCAGTGGCCTGACCTGCCCAACTGAGTGAAGCATACGAAGACATCTCCCCCAACCCGGCAAAGACGGGCCGTCAAGCGCTCGCGATTGGCATCGTTATCCGGCGGTGGAGTCTTGCTCGGCACGAGGCCGACCCCGGCTTGGTAGCCTCTCCAACACCCGTCATTGCGGGCCTCCGCACTCTCCGCAGCAACGGACCCGGGAATGGGGAAAGCCGACAGGGGTATTTAAGGGTCCAACACGTCGGGCAGACCAGGGTTATGAGCTGAAACTACAACGCAGAGGTGTCTCGCCATGAAGCTCCAGGCTGACTATAGTTTTCTCCTGTCTGGGCTGTTGCTGGCCCCTTCTGTGGGTGCCAGCACTTGCCAGACTCCCATCGACCATCCGGGACCGGCTTTCAGCTTCGTCCAGCCCCTCAACACCACCATCCTCAGTCCCTATGGTCATTCTCCGGCCGTGTATCCGTCGCGTAAGTTCTCATCCGCTCAACCATTGTCTAAGCATTTCTAACGTATATAGCCAAAACAAATGGCACGGGCGGCTGGGAAAAGGCCTTGGCCCAGGCCAAGGACTGGCTCTCGCAGCTCACGGTCGAAGAGAAGGCCTGGATGGCCACCGGTCAGCCCGGTCCCTGCGTCGGAAACATTCTTCCCATTCCACGTCTCAACTTCACTGGCCTTTGTCTTCAGAATGGCCCTCAGTGTCTGCAGCAGGGTGACTACTCGAGCGTATTTGTCAGCGGTGTGTCTGCAGCGGCCAGCTGGGATCGTAAGCTGCTCTACGATCGAGGTTATGCCATGGCCACAGAGCACAAGGGCAAAGGCACTCACGTTGTCCTCGGGCCCATTGCCGGTCCGCTTGGCCGCAGTCCCTACGACGGGCGCACTTGGGAGGGCTTCGCTGCTGATCCCTATCTGACTGGCGTCTGCATGGAGGAGACGATCATTGGAATGCAAGACGCCGGTGTCCAAGCCAATGCAAAGCACTTTATCGCGAACGAGCAAGAGACCCAGCGGAACCCCACCTACGCGGCCGACGCAAACGCAACGACCTACATTCAAGATTCGGTCTCCTCGAATGTAAATGACCGCACCCTCCACGAGATTTACATGTGGCCGTTTGCCAACGCGGCCCGCGCTCGCGTCTCGAGCTTCATGTGCTCCTACAACCGTCTCAATGGCTCGCACTCGTGCCAGAACTCCTACCTCCTCAACCATCTCCTCAAGACCGAGCTCGGTTTCCAAGGCTACGTCATGTCTGACTGGGGTGCCACTCACAGCGGCGTCGCCTCGATTGAGAGTGGCATGGATATGACCATGCCGGGTGGTTTCACCCTCTACGGAGAGCTCTGGACCGAGGGGTCTTACTTCGGCCAGAATCTCACGGACGCCATCAACAATGGCACGGTATCGACTGACCGCATTGACGATATGATCGTGCGTATCATGACCCCCTACTTTTGGCTGGGCCAGGACCAGGACTACCCTAGCGTGGACGCGTCCGTTGGTGCGTTGAACACGGACTCGCCGCCAGATACCTGGTTATACCCTTGGCAGTTCACCGGTACCAGCAACCGCGACGTCCGCAGCAACCACAGCCAGATGATCCGCGAGCACGGCGCCGCCTCGACGGTCTTGCTGAAGAACGAGCGCAATGCCCTGCCCCTGCGCAAGCCCCGCAATATTGTGATCGTGGGTAACGACGCCGGTCCTGTCACCCAGGGTGCCTACAACCAGAACAACTTTGAATACGGCACTCTCGCCAACGCCGGCGGCTCCGGAACGTGCCGGTTTAGCTTTTTGTCCACCCCGCTGGATGCTATCACCGCCCGAGCTCGTCAGGATGGTGCTCTCGTGCAGACCTGGCTCAACAACACCCTCATCACGGAGAAAGCTATGCCCGACCTCTGGAATCCTGAGCATCCTGATGTCTGTCTCGTCTTCCTCAAGGGGTGGTCTGAAGAGAACATCGACCGCCGGTTCCTGGAGCTTGACTGGAACGGCAACGCAGTCGTTGAAGCTGTCGCCAAGTACTGCAGCAACACCGTGGTGGTGACTCACTCGGCCGGTGTCAACGTTCTCCCGTTCGCAGACCACCCCAACGTTACCGCCATTCTTGCCGCCCATTACCCAGGTGAAGAGGCCGGCAACTCCCTTGTGGACATCCTTTACGGCGACGTTAACCCGTCCGCGAAGCTCCCTTACGTGATCGCCTACAACGAGTCGGACTACAATGCCCCGCTGACGACCGACGTGCAGACCAACGGCACCTACGACTGGCAGAGCTGGTTCGACGAGGAGCTCGAAGTCGGATACCGCTACTTTGATGCTCATGACATTCCCGTGCGCTACGAGTTCGGCTTCGGTCTCAGCTACACCACCTTCAACCTGAGCAGACTAGCGGCCACCGGTTCCGTGGCTACGAACCTGACGGCCCTTCCAGAGCAGCGTCCCGTTCAGCCGGGTGGCAACCCTGCCCTCTGGGAGACGGTCTACACGCTTACCACGGAGGTGAGCAACAGCGGCAGTGTGGATGGATATGCCATCCCACAGCTGTATGTCGGATTCCCCGACACCGCGCCGGCGGGAACTCCTCCCAGCCAGCTGCGCGGCTTCGACAAGATCTGGCTTGAGGCGGGTGAGACGAAGACGGTGACCTTTGAGTTGATGCGTCGGGACGTCAGTTACTGGGATGTGGTGGCGCAGGATTGGCGCATTCCGGCTGGGCAGTTTACTTTCAAGGCCGGGTTCAGCAGTCGGGACTTCCGGGCCAACACGACGGCAACATTTGTGAGGGATCACTAGACATTATGATGTATTGGCTGTCATGAGTATTATGAATGTATCTTAGAGGATAGACTATCTGCATCGCTATTATTCGTCCACGCGACACCATCTCGTATTGGTTCGAACCTGAACAACAGCCTGCACCAAGCCAGCCGTAATGTCCATCTCCTACTCTTATCCAAACACCCTTCAACAAACCCCCAGCCATCGTCAATGTGATTAGTACCAGCAGGACTGATTTCGAGAAACTCCCTATCTCCTCGATACCTTCTGCTTCAGTCCTGCCCGGATCGAAATATCAATTCACGATCAAACCCGACACCTTCCCAGGTCTACCGAGACCCAAAATTGGTCTTGACAAAACGAACAGACGAGCTACTACTCCGATTGGGATCTAGCCGACATCCTAGTACAGGATCCGGTACTTCATGAATTCATCAAAATACAAGATTTGAAGTCTCCGAATGTCATGTCGGGCCTTTGGTGGCCAAAGGTCTTATCAAAGCCCAACGGAAGATGCAGATGTTGACGTGGACGAGTGTATATCGCTTTTCTGTACTGGGGGACCTATGGAGTTAGTCATCGTTGCCGTCTATTAATCGTTCCGTGCAGGATAGTTACTCTTCGTCGTATAATGAGATAGACGAAATGATAATAAGCTGCGTGTCCAAATCCAGGTAGAGAGAATCGAGTGGAACAACCCATGGATACATAACAATATTCGGGATGATTGGAATCCGCTTCGACGTTGAGAAATGGACGGGGAGAAAAGATGTCGAATGTCATTTGACAATCTCACGAGATTATTTTGTAGTTGCTGACGGGGAACGACACATGCACGGGGGGTATACACTCGCAGTGCAAATAGAGGACTATTAATTAGTGTCAACCACGAATACGCATCGAGGGATGACACTTCCTCAATAGTCTGGCTGAACTTTTTTGCCGCCAGCAGGTTGAAATCAGCCCGTGCTGAATATGCTGAATCTTTGTCGTTCTAGGCGGAATTTGAATGGGCCGAGATAGAACAATCTGCTATTATCTTCCGTACCGACGAGACTTGCCTGTATCTGTCTGTGCATTTGCATGATTGTTTTGATAGTGTGGATGCATCACAATCTTCAAATATGTCAAAGGTATCAGCAGCCGACTGGTCCTGTGGCTCCCAGTAGCAGACTTTGATACGATGCCAGGAAAAGATATTCGTCCCAGTGGGGTGCAGTTGGGTTCTGTCATTAAGGGATAGTTTTAATCACTTCTGATTTAGGTAACTTAATTTTACCCAGTTCCGATTGGCAACCGCAAATGTATCATCAAAACCATTGGCTTGTTTCTTCATAGGGTTCATTCATGTGGTTGGGAACCCCATCTTGAATCACTCGATGGCGAATGCTAATGAAGTCATATGAGTTATGGAGTGTAGGCAATTCGTACACATCACCATATTCTGGACTTTCTTGGTTGCTGGATTGCCTTTGTTGAGTTGCCCTACCATGAATGAGGGTAAAGGCCATGACTTCAAGAGCTTTGATCTCCGCCCACCGCATCGTGGGACTCTATCCTGTATTGTGTTTGTCACAGCTCTGTTTATTCCAGGATTCAGGAATTTTAACCCTCTTCCCAGACTCCAAGTTTCCCTCGAAACGATTGCTGTGTTTCGATGCTACCGTATGGGTCCGCAAGCACACTGTCGGTTATGGGACCCTGCTCCTGGTTGACCATCCATGCCGCGCCTGCTATCTGCTAGCTGTTCTCATGTCCGAAAGGCGGAGACTTTCCCCCCGCCAGCAAGGCATCAACAGACCTGTAAGATCCACCGAGAGTGCAAAGCTCTGACAATAGTTTGAGAGATCCCCTGTCCCCACTCGTCTAACCCGGAGACCGCAGTGTCTGTTGGGATTGCTAAGTTGTAAGTTTGTTCCGGAGCATGTTAGATGAGTATTTTTGTCGTAGGATACAGACTCGTTCCCAAGGATTGATGGTCGCAGGCAGTTGATTGCAGCCTTGCGCTCGATATGGGGATGCATCACCGTGTGGCGCTGATTGCTTGCTTTTCTCAACGTGATCCCGGTGCAATAACCCATTCATGGGCTATTAGCTCTGTCTCTGCCGTGGCTGCATAGATCTGCGCCTTAGTTGATGTTCCTAGCATGCCATGGATAGTCACTATGATACCACGCCATCTCACGGCATACCCAAGACCAACGCAAATGGAAAGGTAGATCCGTAGTTCCGATGTAGGAAGCAAAAGCATTACCCTTGTGTAGTGGACCCCAACCTTCAAATAAGTGGACTTGTGGTCATAGTCTTTTGTCTTCGACCGCGGACCTACTTCGCGATTTTGGTCCGGTCCATTCACGGGATGGGTTTCAGCTGTGAAGTGGGACATTTCGGCTCGGAGTGAAATTTGAATAGTACTTGGCATGATCGCCACTAGCTGAGTTGGATTCCTCCAGTATTATCCCGTAGACGTAGGGAATCCTCTAAGAAATAGTATCAGCGAACTATTTCTTTCATCCACTTTGGAGAACTGTAGTTGAGAAATTCGAGGTCACCTTACTAACTCTGGTCGCTGACTTCGATAGACACCAACGAAGACAATCTGCATCCCGATCTAGACGATATCAGGCAGAAGGATAAACTCAAAGTGTGTATTTCCCTCCTCTCGTCAAACCCCAGCGAAAGATGTCTCGATCCAGGTCCAACACAGAAGAAAGCCAGAATACCTCCACCCTCGGCACGACGTCAGTATCTGCACGTAGACTGCCACACACAACTTAGACTATCCCTCAGCGACGTGCGTGAGTATCATGCGCACTGTATCATGCGGTGTGTGCCAATACAGCCAAGGAACCCTTATTATCCACCTGAGCTTCTCGCAGATCTTCCTGCAGATGCTGTCCGTGCCAGTTCATGCTGGAGCATGCCAGAGGCGATGTCTGTGCAGCTTTATCTTCGAACATGAACCGTTTGTCGTACACTTTTCACCATTGCTATGGGCTGTTGTCATGGTGAGAGGCACTATTGGGCCCAAATGGCTTGGTCTAGAGCTGTTTCCTTTTCCATCTTTTCAAGCTGGGAATGCCATACCGTACCATGTTGCTGTCAGCCTTGGTCTAGGTTATTGATCAGTCGGGTAAATGTGGTATACCTGGATAGACATTTCGAATCTCAATAGAGGGTAGAGGTTAATTCCGACTCGCTTAGCTAGCAGATGTTGCTGTATTGTCGTTAATATATCGTATATCTTATCCGGATGCTAGTAGATGAGTTGTGAAATCCTGTTTAGTCTTCTGAGCATGGATTAGTCTGGTAATTAAAATGGGTATCATATGGCTCAGATTATTGCTCCGATCCACGCAACCATGGTGTTTAAAGCGGTCCATGCAGAAGCTAGTTGCACGCTTAATTCTCCAATTTTATGGATTCTAGGCCAAGTACTATTCACAGTTCCTTCATAGTTGTCCGTTGATGGTGTAGATTTGTGTTCGGGCATATCTAGATTGGTAATATATGATAGTATAATTTAATGAGCCATATAGTCTCGTGGCTTCGTGCGGGTATTTTCCAAATAAGTAATAGGAAACATTCGGTTGAGGGATCCGAGAACGTAGGTCTAGGTGTGCTTCGTTCGATAAAGCTGGATACGATAAGGCGGTAAAATGTTGGGATTCTCTGGTCGGTATGTTATTGAGTGGATTGAATGCTCTGTGGAATATAATGGCTTAACATGGGAGGATATGGGATGTTGTATGGTTCCATCTGGCTAGTAGTTGCAAGAGAAAATGGTCAAGAGGAGGAAGATTAGGAGGCTTTATGAGCTGTAGAGACTTGAAGTAATTGGTGACCGCATATGGATGAATGTGGGTTATGGAATTGACGGTAGTAACTGTGCCGATTCACTGTGGTGTTTGAAGTGACCGCTTCTATTCCACTTGGATGGCTGTATGGAATGGTGGAAGCGGATTACTTTTAGCCATTAACCATAAACACTACTCAGAAAGAGAATCGTCCAATGGCCACGTGTGAAATCACTTGTAATTAATTATATCGATGAAATGGAACATTATGTACAATAAGCATTTCATGTAGTGCACGTCCAACTCTTGGTCAATCATGAACAGCCACACTGCACTGAGGGATGTACTGCAGATTCCCATGTTAGAGCACAGGCAGTACTTCAAGCCGCTGGACACTGCCTTCAGTGTTGGCTGAATATACCACTGCGATGTGTCAGGCAGACTGCACCATCGCATCCACCATCTTCGCCAGGCCAATGGACCGATCCAAAACCCCCATCTCCTCCTCCGTCAAACTCCGCACCTCCCCATTCACCATACAACTATGATCCTGTTTCCTGGCCCCCTTGACCCACTCGGCATCAATCATCCACTTCTCCGGCACCTGATACACATTCTCCATGCCCCCCTGCCCCTTATTCTTCAACAAGCTCCCATTATACCAGAGCAACCGATTCTTGGCATCCACATGCGCAATCACAAAACTACACACGCCGCGCCGTCCCTGCTCATCCACATTCTCCCACCCCACAATCCCCCCATAATGTTTCGAAAACTCATACTGCGCGCCCGCCAACTCCAACCCCAACCACCAACTCTCCTTATCGCCATACGTAATCTTATACGTCGTTTCCTCCCGCACCTCGTACGAATTCTGCCAGCAGATATGCAACAAACCCATCAAAGTATCGGGGCGACTTTTATCCAGCACCACGAGACCCGAGTCCGCTTCCTCCGCGTAATCTTCCGTCCAGACCAACGAGGCATTCATCTCGTCGCTGGGTCGACGGATCTGATCGCGCCACCAGTCATGACGGCCCTCGAAGGCATGTTTCCAGAGGAGTCGATCGTGGAAGAGGAGAGCGCCTTTGTGGAGGAAGGCTTCCTGGTGGAGGAGGACCTCGGGGGGTTGAAGGAAGACGGCGTCAGCGTCGGCGAGAATGACTTTTTCGAAGGGAGAGCCGAGAGCGGCAAAGGCTTTGATGGCCCAGCCGCCGGTTTGGAGTTTCAGGGTGGTGTCGTCGAAGAGGGTGAGGATGTCGAGGAAGGTGATGGCGGGCCCGGCGGCGGCGAGGGTGGAGACGTGGTTTCGGTTGGGAGGGGAGAGATCGTCATCGCCGGCGTAGATGACTTGGATGGGGAGGGTGGAGTTGAGGACGGAGCGGAGGGAGCCGATGAGGTGGGCGGCGTAGCGGAGGGTTTTGTCACTGGTGGGGATGACGATGCCGGCGGAGTTGGGGGTGAAGGAGGCGCGGAGATCTTGCACGGGGTGAGGGGATTTGGGCTGTTGGGGGTTTTGGAGGAATGGGTATTGGGAAATGGCGACTTCTTCGACGGCGTTGAGGAGGAGGGATTTGGTGGTGGGGTTGGAGGAGGCTTCGGCTTGGGTGAGCCAGTCGCGGAGAACCCGGTTGCGACGGCCCAGTTCGCCGTATTTTTCTTTGAAGGGTTTCTGGATGGGATAGTCGGCGAAGTATTGGGCGAGATCGGTGATGAGGGTGGTGTCGATGGTGATGCCGGCGGTGATGCCGGCGGAGGATTGGGTGGCTGTCTGGTGGCCCTGACCGAATCCGAGGACCTTGGTGGTCGATGCTGATGGCAGCAGCAGAAAGATGGACAAGACGAAGATGGCGGCCACCGCGGCGATGAGGACTCGGATGCCTCGTTGGCTGCGAATCGCAGCGAATTGGTTCATTTTGTGCGAGAGCAGCTGCCCGGCCTCATCCCAGGCCATGTTGCAATGATGTCTGGGGGGGGCATGGGTGGTGCCGGGTTTAGGGTTGACAGCTCCCGGGCAAAGGATCGCTTCTGCCTGCCTGGATGACGTTGACAGTGGGCAGGCATCTGGCCGGAATATAACCGGCATCGCGCCATGATCGGGGGGATGACTTGTTCTTATAATTGAACGAATCAGTGGCTGCGAGGAACACTTGGCTCCGGAGCATACGTAGATCCCGGTCAAGGATTAGACGGGCGCAGCTCATAGGCCGATAAGGGCGGAATTACGATGTAGGAGGGGAGCCTTGTCAGTGGCCCAGTAGGGCTGATCTCTCCTGGCCCTCCTCTCGTCCCCTGGGGGTGTCGCGTCTCCGGTCAAGGGCCGGAGTCCGGTCCAGCCGACACCAGAGCCTATCAGACTGGCCCAATTGAAGCGTTCCCGGACTAAGCCTCCCGGCCCCCTGTCTGCATAGTGGTGATAGGCCGGCCCGACTGGGTCCGGTGAAAAGCCCCTTCGTATCAGTCTCAGCCGCATCTTCAGTCTCCAACTCAGGGATTTTTGCCGACAGCCCCTGATCACTGCCAGACGGATTCTGGATCCTCGGAATCAGTCCCCGGGCATTCCGGTTTTCCGAAGAATACCGAGTCGAGATGTCCAGGCATGCGTGAATGACCTGCTGCAGCCTACCAGTAGCACCGCCTGAATTCTGTGCGCACCATCCGATCCATCAGGAGCGCTAGGCAACGTAGTGGCTGGTGTCGTGTGCTCACTGTATAGGAGATTACCCCTAAAATTAGGCGTGTTACGGGTCTGTCCCGGAGATCCCTGCCAAGCATGGGCGCACCACACTGATAGAATTTCCGACCGTCGTCAATTCTCGCTCAGGATCACTGCACAGTGGCTAAGCTGGCACAGATCGGCTAGAATCACCCGGAGCAAATAGAGTTTGACATCCTGCCTAGTCTGGCGGGCCACTCGCTTGCTGCCGGAATTAAGGGGCATTCGTGCGCTGGATCAAATAGGCATGAAAACCACTTTGATTTGGTGCATTTGGTGCATCTGCATTAGGAAACCATCCGCGCCTCTAACCACTGCTGAGGTACTGGAAGCGGCTTAAATGGCATATTGATGAGATCGAAAAGGAACAGCGACCCCCAGTTCCTTCTGCGTGGTCGCGGAGGTACTCCTACAGCGATTTCCATGTCGCAGTTTAACAATCATCGTCAACTCACCCACCGCCAACACCGACCGTAGTTTTTTACCACCACACAACGGCGACATGCGCGGTGTAGTATGTCAGGCCGAGATGTTCGGGTCCGCATAAAAGCGAGCAGAGAGGGCTGGCACCATTCCACGACCGGTACCCTGAAGCCACCTCACACTCGGTTCGGACTTGAGAAATATTGCCCCCCGCTCAATCGTCGTGCATGTCGTCTACCAGGCCGATTAGTTGGCTCGATCGATCCCCTCATATGCCCGAGTGTTGCTGACTATAGGATGTGTAGTCCTCGTGAAGTCGGGCTGGAGAGGTACCTTGGCAATTATAAGTCTTTTTACGCGAGCGGAATAGGCGATCGATGTCGATTATCGATCAGACTGGGCTGATCCAGGATGGGCTTCGCGATGCCTCTGCGGACGAATGATATACCAAGCAGAGCGTAAAACACAAGCTACTGTTCTTCTGGTTGTCTATTTCGTGTATTTACATCGGCATGCATCTTATGATCGAGAAGAAGTTGTCGCACTCGAAGGCGTAGACGGGCTCCGGAGGGGCCTTTACGAATGTCCGTGATATTCTCTGAGTATAACTCACTCCCAGTTTGGACCAATACAAAGGATTTGTCCGATCTGGCTAGCAAGGATACCAGAAGAAAGGTCTACTGGCCGGTATACAACCACCAACAGACACAACGAAAGGCGGCACTGAGCTCAACGATAATGTTGTTATAGTCTACGATCGAAGACTATGATCTTTGGTATTTTGCATCAGCCCTAAGTAGCGGATTGTTTATGAAACTTGTATCTCCTATCTTTTGTTCCTCTTGCGGAACCCTACCTCCACAGTAAAAGACGCGTGCTCCCTTTCTTCACTGACAAGTCAGAAGGAACAATGAGAATGGTTCACAATGTTTGGACAAAACATATGAATGCAGTATCAGGTGTCCAACCCTTGGTTCCTCCTAAGCGACCTCACACTCTGGCGCTATCAGCGCCATGGCGATTCCAGATCGCAATACCCATTATCCAAGCGACTCGGTTTTATCTCATTGGTAGTATCAAAAATTGTTATGTGCCGCTCAACGAGTCCAGGAGACTAGACTGGATTAGACTGCGGGAGCAGTCAGTTCTTCGGGCAAGATTACTCTTAATCGCGGTGGAACTTAGGGTCAGGAGGGAGGGAGAAAGTGATGGTTATCGGAGATTATGTTCCGGCGGGTATGTAGTTAGTCCGCACATGAAATGGAATGGCCGTATGGGGAATTAGACGAGGGTGGGGGCAATGCAATGATGGGGTTTGTTAAGGCGGTCGGTTAGGAATTATGAGGGATTCAAATGGGATGGCGATTTAGTTGTGGATGGACTGTGGCGGGGATGTGTGTAGTCTTTGAAGGCGGGAAGTAAATGAGGCTTGTACACGATAGGAGCCGAGGCAGGAACCGGATGGCGGGTTTCGGACCGCGGCGGATAAGGGTCTTGTTGATTGTCCGGTCTAGGTGGTGTACTCAGAGGCGGTGAAGTCATGGTTATGGTATGACAGGGATGTTAGTTGATCGTAGTCTGTAGCTAACTTGCTACATAGTACTATGTAACTAGCTTGATTATTCACAATGGCCGAGGTAGGGCTGATTGGATGACCAGCAAGGGTCTCCGGGTTCGCGGCGAGAACATCATGCAGGCCGAGGCAGGATACGTAAGACCTCAAGGCCAGGCCTACCGAAGTAGGAACGATTGGTCAAGGAACAAAGAAAGCTTGAAGGCCGGGCGCGACTCCACTGGTTCTTGGATGCGATCATCCGTGGGTCCACCGCTCCGGTGCAATGCGATGGCGTCACCAGTTGCACCCACCCGACCCTTGGGACTTCATCTGTCTTTCTCTTCCATTCCCCTGTCCCTGTATCCCTTCCGCAATCATCCTCTTCGGCAGTGTCTGAATCAACAAACTCAATTGTCTTCCGTCGGTCGCACATGGTCCGGTCGGTGTCTGCCAGTGCCCGCAGCCATGCCGTCTCCCGAGGGCCTCACGGCCGCCGACTGGCCGGACGAGCAGATCGCTAATGTCTCCTCCCACGCCGGTCATGGCCGGCCTAATCGGCGAGCGCATATTCGGGAGAGAGGATTAAACACGGGGGTTCGGGTGATGGGTGCGTGATTCCTTCCCCTCTGAAACTCACCCCAGCCAGCTAAGAAGTCAGACGATGGCCGTCTGGACATCAAAATCCGCGAGCGGAAACCCTGGGTAGCAAAAATCATCAAGCATCTCCAACACCAACCCGAGCCCGTTCACGACGATCGCAAGCCCTCCGTCTGCCTCGGAGAAGGCGAGGACGCACACTGTGCCCTCAAACTCAACATTGTCATCCAAGTCGTCGGTTCCCGCGGCGATGTCCAACCCTTCATCGCCCTCGGAAAGGTCCTCAAATCCCACGGTCATCGCGTCCGACTCGCCACGCATCTCGCTTTTCGCGAATCCATCGAAAGCGAGGGTCTCGAATTCTTCAATATCGGTGGGGATCCGGCCGAGCTGATGGCATTCATGGTGCGGAACCCCGGTCTGATGCCGCATATGAGCACCCTCCGCAGTGGGGCGATTCCCCGTCGACGACGCGAAATGAAGGCCATTTTCTCGGGCTGTTGGCGCTCGTGCTTCGAGACGGGCGATGGAACGGGCATGCATCATATCTCGGAGGATCCGTGGAATGAAACGGCGGACTATCGGACGCAGCCGTTTGTCGCGGATGCGATTATCGCCAATCCGCCGAGTTTTGCCCATCTCAGCTGTGCGGAGAAGCTGGGGATTCCGTTGAATATGATGTTTACGTGAGTGATTCTTCTTCGATTGGCGGTGGAATACTGACGATGTAGAATGCCCTGGACTGCCACACAGTCATTTCCGCATCCGCTCGCGACGATCCGCACCAAGAACACAAAGCCGTCGGCAGCCAATTTTGCCTCGTATGCAGTGGTCGAAGTCATCATGTGGGAGGGATTAGGAGATCTGATCAATACATTCCGCAAACGAGAACTGGGGCTCGACCCGTTGGACGCCATTCGGGCACCGAGTATTGCGCACCGGCTGCAAATCCCATACACGTACCTTTGGTGAGATGTCTGCCTGCACTGCATTGGATCCAGCTGACGAGATAGGTCGCCAGCACTCCTCCCCAAACCCGGGGATTGGGGCGACAACATCGATGTGGCCGGATTTGCTTTTCTCTCCGCGGCATCCGACTACAAACCCCCCGACGACCTAGCTGCATTTCTCAAGGCAGGACCACCCCCGATCTACGTCGGATTTGGTTCCATCGTCGTCGACAATCCGGGCTCGTTGACGAAGATCATCTTCCAAGCCATCCGCGCAAGCGGGCAACGGGCGATCGTTTCCAAAGGCTGGGGGAATATTGGAGCAGGCGAGGACGAGATTCCAGAGAACATATTCATGATCAACAAGTGTCCGCACGACTGGCTGTTTCAGCACGTCTCTTGTGTCATTCACCACGGTGGAGCGGGTACCACTGCCGCAGGGTTGGTCCTCGGTCGGCCGACCATCATTATACCCTTCTTTGGCGATCAGCCCTTCTGGGGATCGATTGTGGCTCGCGCAGGCGCAGGCCCACTGCCCATCCCACACAAGCAGCTGACGGCGGAAAATCTGACCGATGCGATCAATCAAGCCCTCGAGCCGTCGACGTTGGAAAAGGCGAAGGAAATAGGCGAGCAGATGCGCACAGAGCAGGGCGTGCGAAATGCTACTACGAGCTTCTACCAGCATCTTGATCTAGAGAGTATGCGGTGCTCGATTTGTCCGCATCTGCCAGCTGTGTGGTGGGTTCGGCATTCCCATATCAAGCTGAGTACGTTTGCGGCGGCAGTGCTGGTCGAGACGGGCTTGATTAACCCGCGAAACGTTGTCCTGTACGTCCTGTAATAGTGCCATTGGCTCGACGTGCGCTAATTTCCCAGGTACCGTTCACGCGAGTATGACACAAATCGAGACCCTAGGGGTCCTCTGACTGCAGGCGCAGAGGTGCTCTACGGTATCGTCTCAGGGTTCGTTAGCGGCATTGCTGACGTCCCCAGCGGAATGGCAGGCATGTTTTCGACCAAACATGAACGACGCATCCACCATAAACACGACTGGAAGAAAGCGCGTCGCCCGTCTTACCTTGATGGATCATCCTTCCGGCGTCATCGTCGGGCCAAGTCATCCCTCGATTCGGGGGTCGGCCCGGATGAGATTCCCAATACCCAACAGCCAGAAAACGGACACATTCGGTATGAGCAAGACCGTCCCCACGACCAATCTACCTCCAATGATAATTCCGGAGTCTCTACAGAGTCCGACGAGGCATACCACTCGGCCGAAGAAGTCCTCTCCGATCCTGATGTGTCCGATCATAGCGTCTCCGACCACGAAGACGAAGAGAACAGCCCCCAGTCTTCAAGCCCCCGGACAAGCAGCTCCGACACGCTGGATGACATCGACACTGAATGCGGTGCAGAATTAGACCTCGAGCGAACGATCACGCGACTGCGAACGAGGGAAATGTCCCATACGAAGGAAATCCTCGCGGAGACGTCATACCATAGCGCGCGTGCGGCCAAGCATATCCTGAACTGGGCAATCATGCTTCCGACCGACTTGACGTTAAGTCTGTCCAAGGGATTCCACAACGCACCGAAGCTGTACCATGATCGGTTGGTAGAGGATACGCCCAAGGTGCTTGGGTTTCGG
Organism: Aspergillus ibericus CBS 121593; assembly: GCF_003184845.1. Classification (NCBI taxonomy): domain Eukaryota; kingdom Fungi; phylum Ascomycota; class Eurotiomycetes; order Eurotiales; family Aspergillaceae; genus Aspergillus; species Aspergillus ibericus. The sequence continues at coordinate 38,507 of NW_020292110.1, forward strand.
AGTGGGTTTCGGGCTGCTGGGACGGTATTCTCCCTTCCCTTCTCGGGTTGGATCAGTGCTGACGGAACAGGAATTTACCCACGGATTCTACAACGGCATCACCGGCCTCGTGACGCAGCCTGTGGTCGGAATGGAGAAATCCGGCAGCAAAGGCCTCCTGAAAGGCATCGGTAAGGGGATCGGGGGTGTGCTACTCAAACCGACTGCTGGTAAGCTGCCAGACCCTCTCAGTCCAACGGAAACTAATTCAGCAGGCATCTGGGGGTTAGCAGGATACCCGCTGGACGGGATCCATAAGAGTCTTCGCAACTCGCTCTCGAAGAGCAAAACGCGGGATATTCTTGCCTCACGGATGAGGCAGGGCATCGAGGAGATGTGTGCAGCAACGACACAGGAGCGATCCGCTGTGATTCAGAAATGGCATGAGTTGCAGCGAACCGACCTTGGCCATGCGACTGAGGATAGTTAGTGATATACCCGTAGCGATTGTATAGTAATTGCATCTCTGTATATTAGCCACAGCCAGGGACTGTAAGCTGAGATGATAAGCGACAGTGGTAGATGCATGTGATTGATAAGATCATCCACGGAGACTGTGCTGCATCCTTCAGAAAATGCATGCTGGGACAAGGCAGCCTCCGACTCAGCCACGACAATTACCCGACCCGTCCTTCGTGCAACTCTAACTGGCTGCTTGTCCAATCACATCCGCTTCCCTCGGATCCTGTGGCTGTGCCAGCATCGCAATTTCCCTGCTGGGACTTACGCCCGACGAGGCTACGAGCATCAGCTGTCGCTATTTAACGTCGGACCCCCCCCGCTCTCCCGTCACTGTTTCATCACCTACATCGCGCAACATGTCCTACCAGCAACCATACGGTCAGGGCCCGCCTCAGGGGTATCCACCTTATCCCCCTCAGGGTCAGGGTCAGTACCCGCAGAACCCTCCTTATGGACAGGGTCAGCATCCACAGAACCCCCCTTATGGACAGGGTCAGCACCCACAGAACCCTCCTTATGGACAGGGCCAGCATCCACAGGGCCCGGGTCCGTACCAGCAAGGTCCGGGCTCGTATCCGCCCATGAGTGGCCAGCATCCACAGCAACCTCAACCATATGCTCAGCAGCAACCCCCACAGGGTCCAGGTGCATACCCGGGCCAGCATTCACAGCAGCCTGGTCCCTATCCTCCATACTCGGCCCCCCAGCAGGGAATGGGATATCCGCCTCAGCAGGGATATCCTCCTCAAAGACCACAGCAAGGACACGGATTGCCTCCACAACAGGGACATCCTCAGCAAGGACATCCACAGCAAGGCTACCCACCCCAACAGCAATGCCAGCCCTACCCACCTGGTCCTCCAGGCCAACAACCACCAGGCCCCTACGCTCCCTATCCCCCCGGCCAAAACTACGGCCCTCCTCCAACTCAGCAACCCATGCCCTCGCGTCCCTCCCCTGGCTACGACGCCAACTTCGTTCCCCCATCTACCGCCATCAATGAAGCCGACGCCCTCCGAAAAGCTATGAAGGGCTTCGGCACCGACGAAAAGACCCTCATCCGGGTGCTCACCAGCACGCCAGACCCCAACCAAATGGCCATCATCCGGCACACCTACCACACGCGACTGAATCGATCCCTCGAGAAGGACCTCAAGTCCGAAACATCCGGATCCTTCGAAGACATCCTCGTCTCCCTTGCCACGGGGCCCTTGGACTCGGACATAACCTACCTCCACGACGCAATGAGCGGACTTGGCACCAACGAAACTGCCCTCAACGACGTGCTTCTCGGGCGCAGCAACGCCGATCTCAACGCCATCAAACACGCCTATGCGCAGAAATACCACACCTCGCTCCTCGAGAATATCAAGAGCGAGTTGAGCGGCAAAACAGAGCGCTTCTTCGAAATGCTCCTCGACGCGCGCCGTCCCGAACCGGGCAGTTACTTCGACCGTCAAGGCATCGACAACGACGTGCGAGAACTCCACCGCGCCACGGTCGGAAAGATGGGCACGGACGAGATTTCAACCTTTGCTATCTTCCTGAACTCGTCGGATGAGAGGCTCTCCGTGCTGCAGGGCGAGTTTGAGCGCGTCTATCATACCAAGTTGGAGAAGGTGATTCGGGAGGAGTTTTCCGGACATTTGGAGGATGCCCTTGTCGCCATGCTCGCACGAGCCAGGGATCCGGCAGCGTATCATGCGAGAGTGCTGAAGGAGTGTCTGTTCGGAGACGGGGTGAAGGAGCCGAGATTGGTGTACTGGGTCGTGCGGTTGCATTGGGAGCCGGGCTACTTCAATCGGGTGAAGGCCATGCTGGGAGGGGAGTTGGGCAAGTGGGTGAGGGGATATCTTCCCAGTGGGGACTTCAGAGATGCGGTTTTGAGAGTTTGCGGATACTGATTCTTCTTTTTCTCTTTATGATGTTTCCTTTGTGATGGTTCGGTAGATAATATCCATCCTCGTGAAATCATACCTAATGAATGCTACCGATTACATGACAAATCCCCAGGCAACTTCATCTATATACAAATACTAATTCAGATAGCATACTGTACTGCTTGTGATTGTACACAGTATAATGTGGGTAACTCTCACCAGGTTCTCTGTTCTCGGGGTGCTCCTTGTGGTGTTCGAGTTTTCTCGGCAGGGGAACCCGTGGGGGGAAATGTATATGACGTCATGAATCTTCCTGCTTCTTCATCATACACAATAGATCGATCAAGATTTGTTTCCTGTGGGAGATTGTAGGATGAATAATACCTTCCTACCTTTGGAAGCAAGGTGTAAGGCTCCTTGGTAGGAACGGAATGTGGTTTGTATCAACATAAGTCGTAGGAGTGTCTCGATGGGATGCAGGAGTTTTCCACTTTGAAACCAAGTATATATCGGTCGTCATGGTGCGGTAAGAGATACACCGGGTAGACACAAAGAGTAGTACCAACTACAATGCTGTACAACTCCTTGAAGAAAATTTATTCAGGCATGTGGCTATACTACCGACAGATTATTCAGAAGTGACCAAATCCTGCACCGACTGGTAACAATCCCATCCCACGAGTCGAACTGGTGAACCGCATGAAGTACCCATATGGCCGTCATATAACAAAGAAAGGAGCAGTATTCCATCAAAGGCAAGGTGGCCGAGCGGTCTAAGGCGTCAGGTTAAGGTCACACCTTAATGGACAGCTTCCGAGCTTCCTGATCATCGTAAGATGGCGTGGGTTCGAATCCCACCCTTGTCACTTTTTTCATCATACCATGATGAATTCTTTTACCCTTCTTATCTCCACTTGGGTAGCTCTCCCCATCTTCTTCTCTTTTTCTTTTTCTTCCCCCCCCTCACTGACCATCGCCTTCCGAGTGTCCAAGCATGACGGGTTTCTCCGATGCACCACCACCTCGGTGTCATACCGCACCATGCCCCTCTACTATAGATAAATCCATTGTTGCAGTAGGGAAACTCCTCCTAAACAGTATATATACAATCGCCGTAGCCTCACTCCATCTCCGTCTTTATCAATAGTTTGTCCATCCGATGTCCTCCTTGCACCGTCTATCGCCCCTGCTGTCCAGGACCGCGTCAATACAAGTATACATCTTCTCGTCGTACTGCACACAATACTAGCATCATTACGCAGCAGCCCATGGAATGACGGAGCTACTCAAATGTACGCCATCGCCAGCCTTGTTGATTTTGTACTTTCCGCCGACTCATCCGGTGCATTAAAGTTCGGGCAACAGACATGCCCCGTGGTTCTGATTTAAGCAGACCAATCCCCGCGCAAGCATCTAGTTCTGCGTCAAGAGCCTTAAAATGGGCCAGCTAGTCCTGTACAGGTCTTTCAGACCATGTCGCTTTCAACCAACCAACCCTTTGTTCCAATACAAGTTCCATTATCCCGCTGCCCTTTGTCTGCGACTCGCCTGAGACACCATCGCCGTAGCTGAGCTCTCCTATCAATGCTGCTTCTATAAAACTGAGATATAATCCCAATGATAAGCCGTAACAGAACAAACTTTACTAAACTCTCGACGATGTTGAACACTTACACGCTGCAATCCAGCACGGTTTACTGGCCCCAACCGTGGTCGTAAACCTGACGTGGTGCTCTGAATCATCGCACAGGTATATTGACTTCATGACGCTATCCTAGCATCGACGGCAGAGACGAGTCATAGGGTCCCCAGGGGAGCTTATCATCGTGCTGCTGGGCTCCCACCCTCGTTCAACAACATTCTTCCTCTCTACGCACCAGATCGAACAACTTGCTCACAGATATCCACATCTACACCAGCTCCAGCGTATCGTTTTAATCCCTTTGGTTAGCATCTTCGAAAGCCCGACAATGCAGGCTTCAGATATGGATTTCCTGCAGATCTTCGCTGCACAGGCTGCCACAACCACCGTGCAGGTGTGTGAGCCAGTGCACCTTTCTGCCAGGGGGGGTACAATGCAGCCATCTGTTCAGACGAACCTCGAGACATCCAAGCAGCCATCCGTCGAGGCTACCCAGACATCCGCTATTAACCCATCCGCTATTCACCCATCTACCATTCATCCAATGCAGCCGATCCAAACCCCTCAGCCAGCCATCAGACGAACCTACCCCAGCTGGCTCTTCTTCCAACGCATCAGCAGATGGTCCACCGAGCAACTCGACGCTCTCAACATCAGCCAGCACGACATGATCACTCCCAGGGTGCTCATTGGGGAGGAGTACATCCCCACCAGAAGAGACAGAGGTACGTACTATCCCAACATCAGCATACCAGCTAACAAATTAGACGCAGTTTACACCAACCTGCTGCGAGCCTTCACCGAGCCCAGCGAGTTCGACATTGTCGGATACGACCCCGCGTCGACCATGATGAGGAACAACCAACTACGGCACACGTTCCAGCTGTTAGGGATGATTTTTGATATCATCTTCAAGAATGAGCCACTTCCGTGTACGGTCGATATGCTCATATCGCAGCTGGGGATGCCGTTCGCATTGTTTAGGGATAATTTGTAACCCTCCCTCCCTCGAATACTCGTATTAACTTCTAACAACTGCAGCATCGTCGACCGAGAAGATATCCCCTTCCATCTCCTCAAATTCAACATGAGAGGGACCCTCCACTGCAACGGGGGAATCTATCACCACACGGACAGAAAGAGAAGGTTTCCCTTGGTTGTATTTGCCGTATGTCCCCAACACCTCCCACCCATCCACCCCACCACTAACCATACAATAAATCCAGCACACCACAAAAACCCACCACCGCCTCCCCCACCCTACAAACCACGAACTCGCATCGACCCTCCTCCCCATGACCACCGAATACGACCACGGCCTCACCCGGCCCAAATACACCGGCTTCAGCATTTCCGCCCACGGCACCGAATACCGCATCACGCGCGCCGACGCCTCACACACTTACTTTGAGGATCTGCGGCATGGACGGCTCACGAGGGAGAAATTGATCGTGCTGCGCACGGTGAAGTATAATTTGCTGTGGAGGGAGGATCGGGAGGAGTTTTTTGAGGCGTTTTATGCCATGTGTGGGTTTTTGGGGGGGTATTGGGGTGGAAAAAAAAGTTTAGTGTGATGGGATTTGGGGTTCTGATGCTGGTGGAGTATATATATTCTGAGGGTATCTATTGTGGCTTAGGGGTTGGATAGTATTGGTGTTAATGGGGGTTGACTTTGCTACTATTCTTTACACTACTTTACTTGGATGGTACTGCTGTCGTTAAGCGATTATATCCGAGAGAAGTAAAAACCCCCATTTCACAATTGAACAATTAAATTGTTATCTTAAGATATCTTCTAGCTTGTACCATCTATCCAAGCTAACCAACATCAACCCCCCACCTCTAACCCTACAACCTAAACCCTCCCAACCCATCTACACCCCTCTCAGTCTCAGTCTATACTAGACCAGTACTCACTGAGAAGCCACACACTGCGAATAATAAGGGTTCTGCACCGTGCAAACAGCCCCACTCTCACAGGCCGTCGGACCCGTGTATCCAATGCCACCGCAGCGCTCATACAACTTGGCCACGCCACCAGTAGAGCTGGCGCTGGAAGCAGCAGAGGCAGAAGCAACGCTGGAAGTAGCCACAACATCGGAAGTAACAGCAGCAGCGGTGGTAGCAGCGGCAGTAGTAGCGGCAGCGCTGGAAGTCTTAGACTTGGACTTGGACTTGGCGCGGCAGGCAGTGGCGGATGCCTTGGCGGTGGACTTGACGCTCGTGGCGAAGGTGGTGGGGGCGGCTTGGGTGGTGCTGCTGCTGGTGGATTGAGCAGCAACGACGGTGGTGGGCTCGACCGCGGCGACGGTGGAGGAAGAGGAGGTGGCGACGGCGGCCTTGGTGCTCACGGAGGTGGCGGCGACGGAGGCAGCAGCGGAAGAAGAGGAGGAGGAGGAGGAGGAGGAGGAGGAGGAAGAAGAGGAGCCAGAGCTAGTTCCATCCCAGACATCCGGGCCGGGGATAGGGTAGCTATCGAAAGAACCGTACAGGTTGAAAAGAATACCGGGGTCGGTGGCGGAGTAAGCACCCGGAAGAGAAACACCAGTGGGCAGGTCGACAGAACCCTCAGAGGTGACCTTGAACTGAACACACTCCATATAGAACTGGGCACCACCCTGACGATCGGCCTCGTGGAGGGCAATGATCTCCGGACGGAAGAGGTAGTCACCGGCCGGGACATCGGGAACGGTAATGTTGTGCTTGCCGCGGTTGTTGATCAGTTTAGTGACGGCCCAGGTACCATCATCGTAACCGTCCTCGGCGATCTTGACCCAGTTGGAACCGGCAGAGCCCTTGATGGTGGGGGCCATGTAGACCATGACGGGACCGAGGTGGGAGGAGGCGATGATGTCGTCGGAGTCGGAACGGCTGTCGTGGTGCCATTCGAAGGTGACGACGTCGCCGGCCTTGACGGAGAGGGTCTTGGCGGCGGCTTGGTCACCGTTGACGTTGCAGGTGATGTCGGTGGAGGTGACGTCCTTGACGGGGCTGTTGCTGGGAGGGGACCGGATGTAGCCGTCGTCGGTGTTGCCGAGGCCTTGGTCTTCGCCGTTGATCCAGACGGCTTGGACGGTGGTGTGGGCGGTGGCGAGCTTGGTTGCTGCTGCCAGAGCGAGCATGCCGTAGGTGGAAGTCTTCATGGTGGGTGAATGAATGAATGAGTGAATGAGTGAATGTGGTGAAAGAAAAGAAAGAATGGATTGGTGGAAGGAAAGAAAGAAGGGACAGCTATCCGGGCTGATGCAGAATGGATGAATGGAAGCAGGGTTGGAGGGAGTGTTTTATACGGGAGGAGACTGGAACGAGGGTTGTGATGAGGGCTAGGAAGCGGGCCTGCCAAGCAAGACGTTTCATCTTAATGCGATCCGGCTGCGATGCCGCTCCACTACGAACCGCCAACTGGACCCTGGCGGAGGGTATTGCCCGCGCCTGCCAAGCCCCACTGCTACAGCGGCGCCTTGGCTTCATTTGCCCCCCGGCAGGGAAATGCCCTAATCAGAGACACGGGGTCGTCGTGGTGGTCTTGGCCTGGCTAGTCTTACTCCGAGACGCTTTGATGGTGTGATGGTTGGCCAATCCGGGCAATGGTCCGAGGGTGGCTGTGAGGATACCGGACCTTAATCTTGCTGCTTCTTGGCTGTTTGTACAAAGCTTTCTGTCAGGTTCTAGTGGGGCGCACAATGCATTGTTCTGGATTCGGCTGCTATGCCTATGCCTCGGCTGGACCGGGTTCCTGACTTGACCCCTAATCAGCAAGTATCAGCTAGATATGAGTGGTTGATGGGTCGCTAGGTGTCCCCTGAAGATGATTAGGGTGCTCACCATATCCCAATTTAGCATGAAGACACTATTTCGGAGACAATGAACCAAGCGGCTCGTCTGCCGAGATCCCTTAATTAGATTGCCATGTTCGAACGAGATGATGAACGGTTGATCCATCAAAAACATGTATGTCTGGTGCATGGTGGAGTATATACCGAGCCGTGTTGACATCAAACGGGTTGAAGATCGACTTTGACAATGATCAGCATCAACGTTCAGGGTCAGTTGCATTCTTCGGACTTGTGGGGTCTGCAAGCTGCTGTACAGTTGGCAGCATAATGCAATGCAATCCTGCTTCATTGAGCCCTGATTCAGTTGGTCCACCTAATGAGTGCCACACGTTGTGGGATGCACGGGGTATGTTATTGGGAGAGTAAATATAGAACTATGACCGCCGGGATCCCGCGGGCCAATCCTTGTGATGGGCTGGTATTATTTGGTAGAGTGCCATTTGGGCTAGCTCTAGCATGGTGACTCGGGTGGCATTCACTATCATGCACATGAAACTTGGCGGCCACTTTGTCTAGAATCTTAAAGTGAGTCGGGTAATGTGCTCTCAGCATTGTGGAAGTGACTTCCTACCCTTGTAATAGTGCTTTGCAGACACCGCGGTCTTGCCCTCTGCAAAAGCTCCTCAATTGTTCCGACGGGGTGTGGGTAACGAGTATGGTCCTTGTCCTTTGATCTGTCCTATCTGCAGTGGAATGCTCAAAAACGGCAGCAGTAAGCTTGCCCACAACCACGGGCTCATGGGGTATAGGCATTAAGCTCTACTCTGACAAAGATAGTCTCTATTCAGTAACACTGACAATGCTGTTTGATCATAGCTAGGTGATAGTCATTTTTGTTTTTATTAAAATTTTGCTATTTCCCTGACCCTATCCGTCCCTTCCCGGGAGAGAAAAGAAAAGTCAGCGCAGAAATATATATTGACCAACATGACCACAAACAAACATACCAATACTCAAGGTAACCCCCAATCCTCTGATAATACATATAAAGGATAGTAAAAGAGCAAATTCGAAGCTCACCTACCCTTAAGCTAGAGAATACCCATCATGTTTATTTTCATATTTTCTCTCTCACGGCAGACAACCCACAACGAAAAACTCAACCCAAACTTAGGAATGATGCTTATATATTTACAAGACTAAAGACTATCATCCAATCAGCTCCTATGGCTCAGTTGGTAGAGCGCATGACTAGTAATCATGAGGTCCGCGGTTCAAATCCGCGTGGGAGCATTTCTTTTTCGTTTCTTTTTTTTTCCCTCCCGGGTACTTCTCATAATCAATCCCTAGCAATTGGGCTAGAGAGCTCTTTTATTTTTTATTTTGAAAATGAAAGTCTCAAGTTTCCTGCATTTCCTGGCCGAGCATGGAGGTCATGGGAAGCTGTGAAGAATGAATGTCTGATGTGAGATGAAATTTGGCTGTGATCTACAATGCCTAAAACCAATCTAGTTGTGATAGGACAAGAACGATATTGACACAATAGTATACTCACAAAGCCTAGAGAGATTTCCACTATGACCATACAAGACCCGTAATACCCCTACATCACTCTAGTATCTTAACCCAATGACCCATATCACACAGTGACACATCGTTTTGAAATCCTAACCTCGCTTCCCCCCAAATCGAGAGTAAACCCTCATAATCACTGGCCATCTCGTTAGACCCACTCTTATCCATACATTGACTAATCTCATCGAAATGATCCCGACACTACAATGGAACCATTCCCACCCCAAGCTCAAATTTTCACCGCCAATTGATCGAGAATCCGCAATGACAGGAATGCCAGTACCCCTGCATCCATAATGTATAATATATCCCGACCTACTTGAGACTTAGGGTTGGCGTAAGGCTAACTTGACTGTCACTGGCAATTCAATAGTACTTCGAAGCTGGCCGAGTTCCGATTGGTAGGGAAGCTGTCTGAAAGAATCCGACAAGGAGTCGTGGGTTGTGGTTAGGTACTGATAGCATGATGACTGCCCGAGGAGTGTTATTGGTTGAGATATAGGACCATGTGCAAGGAACACCCTCCGCCCGATCTAACCATTGACCGTGCCTACGGTTAAGCTACGGAGTATTCCGTAGTGAACGCGGTATGGAAGCCCGCATGAGGTCAGTTGCTGAAGGACACTCACTGAGTAAAGATATCAAAACCTCCAGCGCAACTTCCATTGACAGTCCAAGGAATCCAAGGGCACATCACAAATCCACCCCATCCGGCTTCCTCCCCACAACCCTCATCAACGTCAACGACGGCGACTGACCCTTCTCACAAAGAGCGAAATGCTCCTCAACGAGCGCCTCCGCCCTCTGCATCGCAGCCTCCTCCCCAATCACCTGCCCACTCCTCCACAAAAGACGCGGATACAGCGTCCGAATAATTGCAGCGAGTCGTTTATCCGTGCCGAGACGAAGGTCCGGATTCTGATGCGACTCGTACGCGAGTCTCTCGACGTCCACGAATCCCACGATTTGGCTTTCCTTGTACACCTTGGCAGATGCCTGGAAACATTTTCCTTCGGCTCGGAACCCGTAGTCGAAACATCGGCGGAGTTCCTGGATCACGGGGTTGGCTGACAGGTATGTTTCTTCGTCGATTTCTTCCCATTGGAGGTATCCGCCGGGTTCTGGGATGTCTTAGTAAGAGGATGAGTGTGGGTAGATGGAAGAATCACTTAAGATATTGTAGATATTGGTGATTGCGGCACGGTAATCGGACTCCTCGAGCGCAGCAACCAGTAACCGCACATGTACCAAATCGTACCGGTTCCAGTGCTCTTTGGGAAACGGTGTCGTCACATCGTGAACGGACAGCTGGATTGGTCCCGGATTGCTAGGGAATTGTTCCGACGAGATATCAAACCCTTGATAGTAGCGCTCGATGTGAGGTCTTTCCAAGAATTGTGTTACGTCTTCTAGCCAGATTCTGGACGATGATTGGCATTAGCATTGACGGACTGGCTTGGGACAGAAAGGTATTACCCAGTCCCGGTAGCTATGTCCGCAACAGACCGGATCTGTTCTGTTGGTAGGGTGGGATGGATGAGTGTATTTCCGGATACTTTGACCAGCAGCCGGTGCTGAGAATCGAGACTGCCACAATTAGTAAGAATCCGATAATCCAAATAGGATTGGCAGTACCGTTTCGACTCCACCTTATCTCTCCCCAAAACATACTTATCGTGGATCGCCATTGTTGTGATCTGCTAATCCCCATACCCTACGAAGTGGGCCATGCTCTGCCTTTATGTACCCCCGGAACCCCTCTTTAGTTGCCTTGCACGATCCCGATCGATCGAGGGCCAGAGCTGATCTCCTCTCCACCTTCTCCAATCAGTAGCTCTCCTGGCGATCAACATCAGTCCAGACACCTCGGTTGCCTTGCAGTGGCACGATTCGGCTGCAGCAATCCTGTGGTGTCGGCAGTGGCTGCCTAGTAGGTCATGCCATATCTTCCTCGCCTCCAGCCAGCTTTCATCCCCCACGGCCATGAGTCTCGTGCTTCAGGTGCCTCATCCCACGCAGGCTTTCTTCACAAGTGGCGCAGGTGGCGTAGCTGAGCCAGCCACATTCTTGGCTCCAGATCCTCCACCCCGCATCCTTCAGCCAGCCTCCGTAAGGAATCCCGGCGATAGCCAATGATCTCCGATATTCGTAACTAAGAATTCGGGAAACATGGTCTTGGGCCCTTAGCTGGAAAATTTAAACCCATCCCTGTCAGGTGTCCGTCGGGTATAATAACCCCTGTTACTTCCAGCCCGTCATCCGCGTCAAACACGAGCCACCAAATGCATACGGTGATGTCCGGGTGCATTGCAGGGGCCTTCCGAAAAATTGATATTTGCAAGGTCATGAATTTAACGTCCCTTCTATATCGTCCATGGCTGGTCGGTGAAAACTACCGATGTCTCAGCTAGCCAGCCACTTGATGGCACTTGATCAAACCGGCTGACGATTATGACAACGCACACCAGCTCGGCTGAAGGATCTGTCTGGTGGAGAGATACCATATTGCTGATATGTTATCTCAACGGTTGAGATACCACGGTGAAAGACAAGGTAGTGGGATATGTCAGCTAGGACACGATAGCATGGGATAAAGGATTGCGCCAACCACGGGTGATCTCAGGATGATCCCCATCAAACTGTGCTGAGCCTGTCATATCCGCCGATCTCGGGCTGATTTCCCACTCCTGGTATGGTACTTTTGCTTGGGAAAAATGACGATGTATGATTGGGGTGACAAGGGCAAGAATGCATATAATGGCCAAATCCCTGTCATAGGGTGACTATAACCTGGCCCTTATCAAAATGGCTACTCAAGAACGCACGTTGCCTCTGGAAACCCAGAAAACAGGTTCTTGGCGGCCTCCTCGTTCTCAAGATACATGAAGACGCAACCGACGCGAACATAAGTGTCTCGACTAGTTCGAGACAGGGCCAACCCAATAACCACCCAGGTATTTTCGGAGAAATGCTGAGCGTCGATTGGCAAGCAATAGACGTCGTCACACATCTCACTCCTCACATCGAATATCACTTCCCAACTTCTTCCATAACTTGTCTCTTTGGGTGTCTGCACTAGGGGCTCGTGACCTGCTACTTCAAGGCTCTTCAGGCTTTGTATAGACATGATGGTTTTGTAGTGGGGGTAGTCGTGGGGAGGCGGAAGAAGTGTCGCATTCGCAAGAGGCCCCTTCAATGTGATGGTGCCACCACTGACTTGACCCGTCTCATCCTCAGTGCATATAGTACATTCGGCATCGACGACAACCACATATGTGATAATATCCCGGGAGTACTGGGAGTATGACAATGGTATGTTTACTCGACAGTCCACGGATGCCCACGACCAGGAAGGGGCGCGATACGAAGGAGGTCTTCGGCCGACCCCTAGTACGTTCCAAGCCAAAGCTCGGGGAAGCTCACGACGCCACAGTCCAGCAAGGTAAGTATCCGACGCGCAACCAAGGCCCTTGAGATGTTTACGAATGCCCTTCGTCAACCCGGAAATCGCGACAAGCTTATCTGTGGGAACAGTGAGCTGACAGCCAGAGTAAAGCTCGATGATTGCCTGCCAATCCAGGTAGGCCTGTTTTACGGGGTCATCGACATGCCGTCGATCGGGCGCATCGAGGAGTTGCTTCCAGATATGATGGTATTTAATCGTTGGAGACGGCGGCGACCCAACCTCAGAATCTTCCGTATCATCTCCATCGCTGTCAAAATCATCCTGACCATAAACGTATACGTTGTTTGGGTGTATTTCGCAACATGCACACTCCCTGCACTCCCAGAAGACTTGCTTCCGGCCAAAGTGCAGAACCCGCGGGGATAGGAGGCGTTCCTGCAAAGTCCATCCTCTCTTTCGCAAAGGTTCCCGGTCGAAAGTTAGTCTCCAAGCCCAACCTTTCTCCAGGGAGAAGCGATACGGCTGGGGATTGCTTGGGCTGTCGACGCACATGTTGACAATGGTGGGGGCAACTGCGGCCGGATCGCGGGAAAAGAAGCACCCGCCGGTATCATTGCTAGAGCCTAGTGCCGAGATCCCGAGCCAGCTGTTCAAGTAGACCTCGCCCATGGAAGCTGATTCTCTCTGCCAGTCTTGCGTTGAGTCCTGGAAGATGCACAGACGGTCGATCCAAAGGTACCGGATATTGAGCCTCTCGATGACGACGAAAGCATCATGGAATGTTTTGGGAAGGACTGAGAGCGGTTGATACTCTGTCAGAGTCTGAAAAGTACTCTTAAGTAAGATTAGCGCGGGATTCGATGGACTCCCGCCCCAGCAGTGGCTGAGGGTCATGTAGCGCTCCCCGGGATCGACCTGATGCCTTTCAACGAGGCGGAACACCTTCTCATTGTCTGTAGCTTTCAGCTCAAGAAGACGACTTGGAATGAAATTCTCTGTATATTGATTACTGCAGGCCGGATGTGTTTGGACACATCGATTGAGCCATCGGTCGACCAATGCCCACGTTGTTTCATCTGCAGTGGAAGGCCCCAACTCAAAATTCAAATCTTCGTCCGGTCCTAATGCGAGCGATTTAGTCACCATTTCACTCTGTAGAGCAGAAGACTAGCCAACCTTCTTGGGGAATCAAGTCAAATCCTCCCTGTGTCCTTCCATAATACACAACCATAATCACCCTGCGTGGTTTCAAATGGACTTTAAAGACCGAGAAATATTCCGCATCCTGCCATAGTGGATCCATGTCTTCTGTATCACGAGATGGTCTGAATCTGCAACACATGACGCAGCCTTGCTGGATAGATGCCAGAAACGACTCCAAAGTGGGGTGATGTGCGAACAAGTACTTTTCTGGCTCAAGTCGCTCATCTTGGCCTGTGCAACAGTTAACATGGAGAGCAATGGTGCCTCAAGCGTAGAGAGTACCAGAGCCATCCTGATCAGCTTCGTCATCGAGTTTCAGCCGCTTGGTCTTGTTCGGGTCCCAGATGCCCTCCAACCCTTCTTTACATATTTTACAGAGCATAATAAAGATAATTTGTTGATCTGGATAGATAAGAAGTATCCCCGGGGTTGGAGTCGAGCCAGATTAGGAATGTCATCAGCCTGACTTCCCCTCCAGATAGTCGGGCCGATCATGATACCGCCCGTGCACGCTTACTGAATCGGGGAAAGCTGTAATCTGCACTCCTGCTCCCTGTCAGTTACGCGCAGCAGATGAGAAAGAAAGTAAAAGAAGTGGGGTCACGCAGAAAATCCGCCAATGCTGACACCTGCGGAGGAAAGGGATGATCACAAGGTGACTGTTATAGAAGGTCAGCAATAGCAACATTCAAGCTGCCAGATGTGGGCGGAGATGGGCGGTTCAGCTGTCGGTTCACTGGCATCTCTCCGAGGCGAAGCCTGATAGGCTTTTGGCATTCTGCTCTGCAGATCAGGCCAGTCTGTCCGTTGATCTCCTCCATCTCCTGGAACTTGGAGTATGGGCACTTTGAGTTCCGTTATGAGAGATTGCAACTTGCGGATGGTAGGAAGGAAGGCGCTACAGCCACAGGAGATTCGCCTAAGGCCACGGCATCCGCCTGCCGTTCTAGGGAGGGGACTATTGTGACGGCAGAAGTTCCACCGCCTTTGAGCCAATCTCTGCCTGAGGTGTTCATTGAGGCCTCAGGCCCCAATCTATGTAAATACTGAGTTGCCGAAAAGACGGTGTCGAAGTCTGGTAGTATTGAAGTATTAGATAAAGTAGCCTTGTAGGAAAGACACATAATGTACAAGTCAAAAGAGAAAATGGAAGAGAAACGCATCACGCCTTCATAAACGCACTGTCCGTCTCCAACCAAGCAGCAAAATCCTTGAGCTCTGGATGAACTCGCTTCAGCGCCGGAATGTCAGCATTATACCCGGAATCATGAAACCACTGAAACATATATCCCAGATCCTTCACCATCCACATGAAAAGGCGGCCGAGAAAGCCAAACGTCATGGGGAGATTCTTTCCTGTTTTTTGCTTAAAGATGGCCGCCATTTCATCAAACGTCAGACTCTCCCCAGCCAGCGAGACACACTTTCCACTATACTCTTCTGGCTTTAGGAATGCTTGTGCACCAAAGAACCCAATATCCGAAACAGCAATCAGTTGCAATGGCTTACCCCGGAGGGAGATCTTCCAGCATGTATTGACAACCTTGCCGATGAAGTCGGGGGTGAAGTTGTCGAAGAAGGCGGTGGGACGGAGAATGGTCCAGGCCATGTCGGTGCCTTTGGTCTTGTTGACTAGGTAATGTTCCACGTTGTGTTTGGTGATGAAATGAGGAATGCGGGTCGGTTGGTCAAAGGAGGCATCGCCGCCGCGATCAACGGAGGTGTAGACAAAGTACTTGACATTGTTCTTCAAAGCAGCATCAATTAGGTTCTTGCCTTGTCTCTCTTCGGCATCATGCGTGGAACCACCGGGGACCAAGGTCTGAATGTAAGTTAGTCAGGTGCTAAGCAAGGTGCTAAATGTCATACCGTCACGCTGAATACTCCCCAAATGGCATGCGAAGTGGCTTTCTGAGCATTGCGGAAGATGGCATCGGCGTCATCCAAGTTTCCGCCGACAACCTTAATTTTCGGTGATTTCTTCACGAGTCGTTGTGCGCTGTTGGAGCTGGGGTCGCGAGTCAAGGCGAGAATCTCAACATCGGCGTCTTGGCTGAGCAGGGCATCAACAACGCTGCCACCCTGCTTGCCGGTGGCCCCGACGACTAGAATGGCTTTGGACATCTTGATTATGTGGCAACGAAATGGAATTGAGAAAGTGGCATGGATCACTTCCGTCGAGGTGTTACGCTCATTATATAGGACGATTCGGGGGCCTTCGCCACCCGAGATGACCAGATCATTAATTAGCTTATCAACCAACAGTCGCAGAAAATTCGTGCATGCTATCGAATGCTATTCCAAACCCCCGATGAAAGAAATATACCAATAGCAAGGCCTGCCACCAGATTAACCTTACGGTGTGGAGTAGGTTATTGGTAATCGCTCCACTCGCGGGATTGAGCTCAACCCCGAGCTTAGATAGACGCCACTGCCGCCAATCAGTTTGCTGCAAACTCTAATTATGCTGTACTGTGTACCTGGAAGGGTTCAGGAAATAGAATTAGGGGTTCAACCGTACATCCTTCTGCTTGATGCTTCGTAATCATCAAATCATGTGCCTTTTGACCCCCTTTTTTGATAGCCCCGCTCTTTTTTGGAACGTCTTAGGAAGCATGAAATCCATGTATGGATTGCCTCACTCTTGAGAAACGATCTGAATATCAAGCTCAGCCCATTGAACCCCATGGACACTGAGCCCGATCGAGCAAAAATCTTCGAAAAACCACCCTTAAGCTCCCCTTCGGACATCGGCTTATTACAAGTCGTTCATTCCACAAAAGCTTCTTCACATCGACAAGATATCGGCGAATGTGGACCCTTTCTGTAGCGACGGCAAGATTCATGGACTGAATATTGCGGATCGGTGGTAGCTTTAGATAAAGTGAAGCGCCTAATGGGTCAGATACGAGAGAACAGAGCTGCTATGCTAGCGAGCACTTTTCTTGGGTTTCTTGATCCAAGACCTTTATGGAGTGGTCTGTGCTTTACCCGTCCCCGGACGGTTCCGCATGGGCCGCAACAACATCGTCTGATTGCCTGAACAGATGCTCATGGGCTGAGCTACAAGTATGACAAGGTAGTTGGTAATATGGGTAGCTCCTCACGATGCAAAATAAAACCCTGAGATTGACATCTTCAAAAGTCTTTTCGATGGACTCCTTTTGTATAGTTATTTTAAACATTCACCGCCTAGTGATAGAAAGCTCGACTGGCCCAGCGGTTAAGGCGTCTGTCTTACACACAGAAGGTCCTCGGTTCGATCCCGAGGTTGAGCATTCTTTTTAGCTGCTTTGATACCAACAGCATAGTTGTGTGGGAAAGATCTACATGATTTTTATCATATCTCCTCGAAGCTGTGGGCTTCACCAGCAGGAGACTGGACCCTGGTTGAATTGTCTCAGGCATATGCAGGCGGCAACCGCGCGATCATGCCCCTATTTCCCCCCTACTGTTTTGCTCGAAATAGGCGACGGTCTAGTGCATGGTGGCGCGAATACACTTAATTGTATAATTCCATGGGCCATGGCAGCTTAGCCGTCTGGGTAGATCCTGGGTGAAGGTCGGGGACCAACACACACAGGGGATTTGGCCGCAACAGAACCACGGGCCACTAGATCTGACAGTGCACACACACTACGGAGTAGACAACCATTGAATAGTGCAGATTCTAATCTCCGGTAGGCCTGTTCGACCCGCTTTATTGGTCGTATCATGGTATATCGTAGCATAGCACTGAATAAATAAATAGTCTTTAAAGTTCTAGTACAATCTCAAGGAACAGCTAGTTATGGCGCTTTCCACTGTGCGAGACCGACAAGTGAAGGGGGATGACTGAACCATATCAGCCACTTTGAAAGCAGCATTGATGAACGAGAGAGATGTATAGGATCACACAGGAACTATTCCTCGGGCACAATCCCTCAGCAATCGCCCATTAGCAGAAAAACGAATCAGGTACGGAGTACTCCTACGTACTCGTACTTCCAGCAAAGTGGACCTCCGAGCGGGAATCAAAACAACAAAAAGATGGTCCCAGAGGGGCTCGAACCCTCGACTTTAACGTTATTAGCGTTACGCTCTAACCAACTGAGCTATGGGACCCGCTTGTTGAATGCGGGCCTTCTCGTTCGATAGAGAAGCAGCAACGTCTCTAGCAGTAATCGCTAGTTGGGGAGAGTGGCAGCAACAAAAGCTTCAATAATATGCAGCTATTGGAGATGTTGTATTTTTTAGAGATTCCTTCACCATGGACCTTGGTAATCTTAGAGACATGGCCCGCTTCTTCTTGATGTTTGTACCACTTAAGCTAAGCGTAAGGGTGAGTGGTGGATAACTGAGTATATTCCAAGGCGTCTGTACTGACGGCCCTCGTGGGCAGCCTTCCTTACAAGTCGGCGATTTCGTGTGAAGCGCCGAGATAGCCATTGACATTTAAGTCTAACAGCTGCACTCTCATGTACTCAATCGGTCGAACGCCCGAATAAGCCTTTCCAGGCCCTGTCCATGGAAACGCCCACTGCCGTTGTTGCCGCTACCCGCCTCAGGGGTCAAGTTGGGATAATGATGGACAACATAATTGGCTGCAAGCTGGTTGACTTCAACTGAAGTCCAGATCTTCTCGTGATGCTCTCTCAAGATAGACAGCACTTCTATTGGGATATGTGCGCTATTGGCATTCGAGTTGAGCACCAACTCTATTGTGCGCAGGAAAGCCCGAGACAGTCTCCACGACAGGCTCATATGCCAGAGGCCTGCCACGCAAGTCACCAGAATCTCACGCCACTTGGGAAGTTCTAAATGCGAGGCCGCATGGATGCCCACTATGAGAAAATAATGAAGCATGACCAGTGGAGTGGATTTCCATCCATGGGAAGCGCGGTACAACAGTATAAGCGTCCCCATCGAGTCCATCGCTTTTTCTAGGATGCTGTGTGGGTCAAATGCTGTCAAGGCAACTAGGGAATCGGTCGTTGAGCTACCTCGGCGAGATATAAATATTCCGCAGAGGTTGACGACGGTCGTGTAGTAATACAGGCTAGAGCCGTTAGTATGAGTGTAATCCAACGAGACAAGAGATCAACGCACTATAGACATAAATTATGCGGTGATTTGTTTCTTTCCACATCCAGTACAGACGGTAGGGTCCGCTTGAAAGCATCGAGCTTCTTGTACAGAGCGGCCCCCCTATACCAGGTGTCCAGGTCGATCAGGTTGCCCAAATTGCAGGATAGCTGGGCCACATCATTCACGAGAATAAGAAGACATCGACGAGCCCATGTACCGGTGTTCGTATATGGCCGGTACACAGGATGTCTAAACGGGTATGGTGCCCACTGTTCGTTGAGATCGGCCGCGGATGCTTCGGCTTCATTTAGGAATACTTGCGGTGGGCCTGGCCAAACGGATGACCTTGCTGATACTTGGACCGATATTCTTCCCACTTAGCCATTTTCGCCAGATTATTGAAGAGGCAACTCACGACTCCACATCGTACACCGCACAGGCGATGATTTTATGTGCCCGCGGGTTATCGCGAAAGGCATCGGTTGATGAAGTATGCAGGCCCAGCCGCAATGCCATCAACGCGCCATACTGGATATAACGAGCGCCAATCCTGTCTTTTCCAGTTCCACAGAAAAAGAGTCCAAGTAGTAAGCTTGATTGCATGGTCGGGACGCATATTCTGGCCTTATCGCGATGCCACAGTCTCTCGATCACCTGGAACAGCTGTTTTGCGGTAGCGATCTCTTCGTGACGGTCCCACGGCTTCTCCAGGTTATATGAGAAGTGCTTGCTTCTTAGTAAAAGTCTATACAGCGAAGTGAAGTACTTACACAAGCGTAAAATAGGATGGTGTGGACTAGCAGAGAGGAGCAGAAACGGGTATCCCCGGTAGCGAAGCTCCTGAGAAACAGGCTCGGTTCAATAACTCGCCAGATAGGATTATCCCACACGAAAAACAATGAGAATAGATGCGAGGCGGTCCTGTCAGTGACAAAGGCCGACCATAACTTAGTTGTATGGACGCTGTATGGCGCTTCTTGTTCGATCATCTCCGCTTGGCCTGACAGTCGAGTCATCCAGACCTGCTGCATTCTTTCGAGGGTCATCTGAGCTTGCTGTATTTTAATCTGTCTTCCCAATCGGTTGGCGGCATCATGAACTGATGCGCTGTAGCGGATCGTGCTTATCACCCGTGGCAGTATCTCCAAGTCACATTCCTGGATCGTCTGGTAGATTTGATGCAGCTCGCCTAGCTGACGTTGTACGAGTCCCAGAGCGCTATCTAAGTTTCCCGGCAAACTTTGCTGCGCGAGGGTACTGGGTCCCTGTGTATTCCGTGAGAGGCTCTATTAATTGGTTGGATTTAGCAAGCAAAATGCCGCCGGTGACGGCGAGGTTGTGTTTCCACTTGCAACGTCGACTCACATCTGTATATCCTGCAACTGCGGCTGATTGGGATGCTGATGCTCGGGACAAGATGAGCTTGACCATGCGCTCAAGCCGTTGCGTTTTGCTCCGTAGTTGGTCTACCTCCCGGGGCTGTCTCAGCTGCGTATACGTACACGCGATTTCCAGCCCGTCACAATAGAGACACGGCTTGGCTCCATTGCACTTGGCCTTGCGTTTTCGACACGGATCACAGGCTTGGATTGTTCGGGACCGAGAGCTCGAACGTGTGGCTCGGGGTTGCGCTCGGGGGATCATCATTTTAGCGGGACGCATTGTTATGGGTAAAGGGCCAAAGTTTAAGTCGAGGGCTCGGGGTAGCGAAACGGCTCATGTTGACCTGTTGCTGTCATTGTTGTCCATTCTTAAACATCCACCGCGAGCAGGTAGGGCTGACCGGCGCTAGCCTGAGTGACCCGGTCGTAGTTGCCTCCCCACAACTTGGGCAGGTGCCTCATTCCCGACACCTTACTTAGGCTTTTTTGGATGCTTATTATATTTGAACACGGATTGGTCCGCACAAGCACGGTCCCAGGACCTGCGGGCTGAGGTTACCCGGTATCTACTAGTAGTACTGCCATTTACAGTAACTCTATACCGGCCAGGCAACGCATCTTGGCGTTGGACAAGCTGCCAACTGATCAGGATGGAAGGGGGGCGATGCGGAATCCGGCGCAGGGTGTCAATGCCCCGGACAGGTGGCACGGACGCTCGCGCCATCTTTGCATGGTATTACCATTACCCGTTTCCCCGATATCACATAACATAGGGTTATTAGGGTGTTTGAAGGTATTCATCAAATATTAGTCTGTATGTCTTCCATTAGTGTTGAGGAGAGACTTGGTGGTAAAGGACTATCAGTGGCGAGTGTATTGCCTTTTATCAGCCCTTGAAAATTACC
Organism: Aspergillus ibericus CBS 121593; assembly: GCF_003184845.1. Lineage (NCBI taxonomy): Eukaryota > Fungi > Ascomycota > Eurotiomycetes > Eurotiales > Aspergillaceae > Aspergillus > Aspergillus ibericus. Next base: position 59,844 of record NW_020292110.1, read on the forward strand.
CCGCGAGCTTCGTAAAGGTGACCGGAATTTTATTCTAGACCCACGCTACCTTAGCATTAGTAGCTGCAGGAGCGACCCGGGGCACCGGATGTATACGTGCTGGTAGATACTCACTCCACACTTTGAAGTGAATAGATGGCAGTCTAACGAGCGAGTGGACTCTGGTGGCTTCTACATAGGGCTGTTCGGATAGAGCTGGCCGAAGGCGTCATACTATGTAGTAAAAGTCTATTTCCCACACAACCTTCAAGCTGTCACCGCGATCACATGGGTTGATGATAATAGTTCATGGTGATTGAACTCAAATTCAAAAATACAGGGGCCTGGAGTACGGAGTAAGGAGTAAGCATATACTGGATCGGGGGAAGATGCACAGCGCTTTGATTTAGACGGGCTGGGTAGACCGAAGGGCCACACCACCACAGTTTCTTTTTTCTTGGCCTCTAAATGATGCTAGTTTTGGCTTTCCCGCTGACGCCTGTTTCGCTGCGAGGGGCTTTTGCGTGTATCTTCTCATCATATGAACCGGATGACTGGATTGGATCACAGAATATTGTCACTTCACTGTATAGAAGCAATTGATTCTCGTGGTACTTCTCTAGAGTATACACATTTATTTTTTTTCTTAATCGACACCCGCCCACGAAACTCCGTACGCCGCATGGCGCAATGTGGCTACATGATACTGGGTCCTGATTGGGTAGTGGCTCGAAATCTTATCCACTAGCTTCAGATACAGCGGATTTCCGGCGGCTTCTCAGGCTAGGCAATACAACCCAGCTTATACTATAATTCACCCAGAGCATTCGTCTCTTCAACTTGAGGCTCGATCACTCGGTTTGTTTTTCGAAAGAGCAAATGCTGTAACTCAGATGTACATTAAGGCCAGGTAATGCTTTGCCGAGACGATCTTTATCACAAATGATCCCTCTGAGGAGTTCTGCAAAAATAGCCAACTTTTATTAGGGAGAGATGTAGCTTGCTGCTGGTATTGAAGACCAAAGGTCTAGCCTTGCCCAGAAACTAGCACAATCGAGTGAGTGGTTATTCATTCTCGAACCTTGCATCATCAGCTGCCCCAAGGGGCCGCCACAGTTAGTAATCTGGAAAGGATCTGCAATTCACTGTGTCTTACTCGGCATCTCCGAGGAAATACGGAGAAAGACATCCGTGATGCTTGCTCTTGATTGTTAGATTCTAACACTGCAATTGTTTACCCAGACCACCGTACGCACAGTCACACTTGCCATGGAGAGAGGTATCTAACAATGAACCCATGCCCTGGGGATAGGGTTCTGGTAGGGCTTCAAGTCATTCCGCTGTATTCCATACGGAGTACTCGGTATCAGCCTCGAATTTGCCACATCCTCAGCAGTGGGTCTGGTGCATTCGCAATGAAGTCCGACCGCCGGCCGAGAGGGTGGACTGGCAGCCACCAACGAGGGCCTACTAAGCACGGAGTACTATACTACAGTATTTCCTCTAGCCAAGCTCTTAGGTGAGTGGCCGTGGCCTTCCGTCGGAAGGAGGGTCTGCATATGCACATGTCTGCGTGGGAAAGGCCACTGCAACCGGATATAGCCACATATGCAGTATCCGGAATATGTGTACGCTTGGTGCCTACGTGGCATTGTGACCCCTATCCCCCGAAAATTGCTTTGGTTTTAGGTACCGAAGATAGTTCCCCCGCTAGCCAGTGGTCACAAAATTTCCCATCTTCAACGCCCAGTAAGTGATAGCCCCTTCTCTACTTTGTACTGCGCTTCTGGCCCTACAGTTCTACAGTAATTGACGGCTTATTCACTATGTTTAGCTGTAAATGCAGTGCTGATTGGGTCCGTCGTCTATGCATTACCACAATAGAATGTGGATACTTTGGGTGGTGGCTGCAGATAATAATCGGGGAATTTTCACACTGTGGCCACAGGGTTCAATCCGAACAAATGGATCTCGGTACGCTGAAAGTTCCAGAGCATACTGAACTTTCCATCCAGAATGCTACCGTTACAATACCGAGCCTTCATTTTCTAATGCAGAGTGACCAAGTGATGGCAACTAATTTCCTCCGAGGCATCTTAAACATGTGACTACGATGACTCATCCTGGGATGTTGATGAGGCCGTAGTTTCAGACTGGAGACATTGCAAAAGCCACATCAGCCTCCAAGAGGGCCCATCTGCGCTCTGTCATCGTCATCTTATGCGCCCGAAAGGGCTGTCAACCCTGATGAAACGAGTTTCTCCGCAATGTCTCTTGCTGTGACCTGACTCATTGCTTTCTACTGACCTGGAATAGCTCGCTTAATCCCACACAGGTGATTCAAATCCACGAGAAAGACCAGCGACCAAGACACCAGCGCTTCTCTACGTAATTATAATTTCTCCATATGCCTCCTCTGCAATAATTTACACTCACGGCCTCCTAACCATCGCTCCAACTATCCCCTTTATGACAGCATTAGCCATCTGGCAAGTTTCAGCAGCACACACCGTCAGAATAAAAGAGAAGCAAAGCCGCGAAGCTGTATCGACATGAGCCAGAGTCAAAACCGATGATGACCACATGAGCCTACGCCTCCGAGGCTTCTCATGTCGGATACCTCTTTGCATACTGCCATTGCACACCCATATCTTATTCCACCAGCGTGTTCCACCATCACACTTGACGCGACGGTGTCTCTGCAGTGCCATTTGAACTTTAACAAGGAGTTTTTAGACCCTATGTCTCGAAAGAATCAATCATCATGAAAGGGTGGGCTTGGTTCCAGGTAACTCCCATCAATCTCGTTGCATTACCTGTTTAACAACCTCCAAATGACCTGTCTCGTAACGCTATGTTGATCTACGTCGGCTGACATCACTTCCTGCTTGCTTTTAGTTCGCTGTTATATGTGGATTCTTCGTCGAAACCAAGCAGTCGAATCCCTTCCATTTTTCATAACATGCTCCGTTCTTTCCTACCCAACAAAGGAAAAACAGGATTACCAGTTCGACGATCTCCATCCGCGGCAGAAGATAGCAGTGATCTTTGGACAAGACCAGTGGTTCGGCAATTTGCAATGCCGTGGCATGTGCTGTTCCTTTGTCGACATCTCCGGCTGCTAAGCGTCTTAATACCACTATGTGTGCTGGTGCTACGGAATTTACCACTGCTCTTCTCATGGTCCGATATCATACCGGATGGATTCTCTGAGAAGCGCAAAAATGATCCGGGACAGGCAATGATTCCCCATGCATCTCAGAGTCGAGAATGTACATCCTGCCGCGGCTGTATCTTTACCCGAAACGGGTATCTGCGAAAACCAGTGTTGTGCCACAGATGCTGCGAAAGCAGTGGCGGGGATCAAGACTCTAAGTAGTTGGACAGACGTCAGTCAATCGGTGTGCACACCAAGGCGTCAGGTCAAGTGACCATTGCACTTTAGCTTTCCCGACGCAATCAATGGCCGAAAGAGAGATAATCCTTAACTGATGTATTTCGTCTAGATCAGTAAAAAGCTCACTGCTGGGCTTGGTCAAAGCCCGAGAGCAAGACTATTGGGAAAAGCGCCCTGGCACACGGCAAGTGGGACTTGGAGACGCTGCACTCTGCAGAGCGTTGTCGCCTTGTCACAGCCGCCAAATTCCAACCAGACCCATTGGATCCCGAAGGTCAACTGCTTGCACGGACATAGGTTAATAAGACCCCCAATTCCGCCTACATCAAGGGCACAAGGGTTGTAATTGATACCTTAGTGTGTAGGGTCGCGAAGGCAACACAATGGTGCGAATCTAGGACAGTCGCACCTATTTAGAATAGTCGTTGTTAGAGCTGAATGCGAGGCAGATACTTCGAACATATCTGTCTGCAACTGTGAGATATATATATGAAGATACAGTCGAAAGAGCAAAAAAGAAAGAAATCTAGCACTTGTCGCCATTGTAGGGTCAGCTTCTGAAGTCTAGAAACGCGACACTCGATCAGGGATAGGGCTCGAGATGCGGTCCACATCATGGCCAAGCCGCGCGAGACAAGGGTCAAATAAGGTACTTAACCCGGTCCGCATTTCCTCGCTGGTCACGCCGGGAAGATTTTCAGGGTCATAAGCTTAACAGAAGGAACCGGTGATATGATAGAGCAGTTATCGATAACTGTTCCAGAAACACTGCTGAACGCTTATCATCGGCAGGAGGCATCATTGGACGGATAGCATCTTCCGCCAATAGGACAGCAGCCTGCGCTCTCTGCCAAGCCGATCAATTATATGATCACTCACATAACTGCATAAAGTGGATTCAGCAGCACAAATAACTCAGAAGTCTAGACTCTGTCCGTAAGTACTTTGTAATGGCCGATCATTTTCTTCCCCTGAGCTGATTGTCTTATTCCCTGATGTATCGCAACTGTATGTACTCCGGGCACTCGACACTAGACAACGGCGATCAACTTAATTTACGAGCCAGAAAGCTTGGCTACAACGGCCTAGCAGGTAGATGCATACATCAAGAATATAGTTCGTTAGATATAGGGCCCCAGCGCTGGGCATACATAGTTGCCTCTTCAGCCAGCCCTCCAAACACCAGAGGTCTTTGCAACAGGCAGTCCAAATATGTTCTCCACTCCTACATACGGCATATTCCAGTGGTCTATCACATAGCTTGGCGTCACAACGTGGGATCAGTCGGCCGAAGAAATCCCTCACTTCGGCCGGAAGCAGACCCCGAAGGGGTTTGGGTGTTAAATCACACTGTATAACAACGAGAGTTCCCCTGGATTTGACCATACCAGAAAGGCTTTCATTATTGTCTGTCTTTGTTTTATCCTCGAGGCCACCATTGCTCATTAGACTGTCAATATACGCGAGCCATGCATTTGCAACATTTCTCGGCTATATCCGGCCGTTCAGCAACCCAAGATCACAATATAAGTTCCTCCCTCGTTAAGGTATAAACCTGACATCTCTTTGAGGCGCTGCTAAAAGGAAATAGATTGCAAATATCTGCGATAGCATCATGCTTTTGATAGACCGAACATCCCAGCAGATATCCACCTACAAGGAGGGGGAATGCCGAAACGAGTTCACCCTGCTTCCGGCCCTAAAAGACATCGATAGGGTAGCTCACGAACAGGACCGATTGTTGGAGGAGCTTTCTCAGCTGTATAATTATTTGGTCTCAACTCCTGGTCTGGCGAGAGAACAGTACGCTTGAGCGAGCGCACGTATTGTTTATGAACCGAACTGAAAAGACATATTAAAGGTATAGTTTGATAGCTCGGAAGCAAGAGGGACATGCTAACTTCAGCGATAGACTTGTGATTTTCTTTTTCACTCTGTACGAATTCCTTAATGTAATTTTTCATCTTCATAAAATCTCCTTTGCAGAGCTAGATGAAGTCTCTTATATTCACCGAAGTTTCTAAACACCATATAGGAGAATTTCTGGTTATTCATCTATGACAAAAGGTTACACGAGCTAAGCTTAGTTTTTCTCGCGAAAAGATTGGATTTCGTTGCTATCTTCGTAAACATTTGGATAGATTCGCACTATTTATACTGACCTTAGCAAGCATCACTTATCTACCAACGAAAGAGGGGTGGGGCCCCAGAATTAGCTGGGTGGCTATCCCTGAATTTGATTGACGACCTTGCCCACAATATTCCAGCTAGGGGTGCATCTTCCTGTTGCGCTTGTTGATCCTTCGCGGGCTTCACCATTATAGGTCCTCTGAACCTGCAAGCTGACGTATGCTTTCGGCTAAATACAATTGCGTTATATGCGGGGTTAATAAGCAACCCTCTCCAGCACCCGAGACTCCTGCCTGCCAACATCAGCCATGATGTGATATCAGTTCTCAATATTAGATGATACTGTCAATATGCGTAGCTTGGCGTGGCTGTTCATGCTGGCTGGTCTTGTGGCTACCAAATCACTGGTGCCGCAGCAGCTACTTGCTGCACCCCGCAGACCCAATGTTATCTTTATCCTGACCGACGATCAGGACGCTCACCTCAATTCTCTGGACTATATGCCCTATGTCAAAAAACACCTTCTCGATAAGGGAACTCATTATCGCAGCCACTATTGTACGACAAGCGTCTGTTGTCCATCGCGGGTGACGCTGTGGACGGGGAAGCTTGCACACAACACCAATGTCACCGATGTCAATCCTCCATATGGTGGGTATAAACAGCCAATAGCATATCAGGTGTATGCTAATAATGGTGAGGCGGATATCCCAAGTTCATTTCGCAGGGGTTCAACGAGAACTACCTCCCCGTCTGGCTGCAGGAAGCGCAGTACAACACATACTACACTGGCAAGCTATTCAATGTGCACACAGTCGAGAACTATAATGCCCCATTTCCAGCCGGATTTACAGGCCACGTAAGTTGGCTATAGCATTTCAAAACAAGTGTTCTAACCTATCGGTGCAGGACTTCCTCCTTGACCCATTCACATATGACTACCTCAACAGCACCTTTCAACGAGACCGCGAACCACCCGAGAGCTATGAAGGAGAGTACAGCACCGACGTGCTCGCACAAAAGGCATATCGCCTTCTTGATGAAGCCGTTTCCGCCCAGAAACCCTTCTTCCTCACCGTCGCGCCCATGGCGCCTCACTGCAACGTCTTTATGAACGGCACCGGGCTCGACGACAATCCTGTCTTCAGCTTCAGTGCGCCCATTCCAGCCAAGCGACACGAGCACCTATTTCCGGATATCCGAATTCCTCGCACTCCATCTTTTAACCCGGAGCACCCATCCGGAGCGAACTGGATCAAGACGCTGAAGCGCCAAAACGACACGAACGTCGAATACAACGACCACTTCTACCGCATGCGTCTGCGAGCGCTCCAAGCTGTTGATGAGCTCGTCGATGGCCTTTTCACCCGGTTGCACGAGTATAACCTCCTAGACAACACATATATTGTCTACAGCAGCGATAATGGCTACCATATCGGTCAACGTCGACTTCAACCGGGCAAGTCCTGCGGATATGAGGAGGATATCAACGTCCCTCTGATTGTTCGCGGGCCTGGTATTGCTGAAAATGCATCTACTGATATAGTCACTACCCATACCGATCTGGCACCCACATTCCTCCAGTTACTGGGCATTCCACTCCGAGATGACTTCGATGGGGATCCTATTCCTCTGACGCAGGGGCAAATCGAGGCTGCACAGGACGAGAGACAGGAACATGTAACAGTCGAATACTGGGGATTTGCAGCAGGGGAGGGAATATATGACTGTACATCCCCTCTTTCATCCTCTTCCTTATCACTCTAACAAAAGATACCCAACAGTCGACCTATCCGCATACAACAACACTTACAAAGCCCTCCGCATCAAAGGCAAAGGATATAACCTGTACTACTCAGTATGGTGCAACAATGAGCATGAGCTCTACGATATGATCGTACCTATGCCCCCTTCCTTCTATGTATCCATGGCCTAACAACTGCAGACTGATCCCCACCAACTCCACAACCTCCTCTCACCAGACACCAACCCAGACACCAACCCAGACCTCTGCACAATCCTAAACATCCCCCTCCCCAAACTCATCTCTCGCATCGACTCCCTCCTTTTCGTTTTAAAATCCTGCAAAGGCCAAGTATGCATCAAGCCTTGGAGGGCCCTGCATCCAGGCGGAGAGGTCAGCACACTAAAAGACGCTTTACATGCGCGCTATGATCACTTTTATGAGGTGGAGCAGACGACGAGGGTTCGATTCGAGGAGTGCGTGCGTGGGTATTCGCTTGAGGCGGAGGGACCGCAGTTTGATTTACCGGATGGAAATGGAGGGAATGGGTTTGTGCGGGATGGGTTGGCGTGGGATGCGTGGGTTTGATGGGGTAGGAGTCGGCATGTAGTGTTTGTGTAAAGGGTGTTGTTAGTGTGTTTATATCGCGGTGGATGGGGTGTATAACTTGGACATAATTGCTGAAGTGTGGTGTTGTACATGGACCAGGTCCCTCGTATGCTCTAGAGTAACCCTTGACACCTATCCCATCCTACCAGTCTCCAACTGCAAGTGATCTGGAATAAGACTGCCAATGTCGGAGGTCTGTGCTCATCTGAGTTCATTTCCTCGATATATTAGCGGGAAAGGCAAGTCACGAATCCCTAGGCACCTTGCATGAGTCACCCGACAACAAAGGACAATCGACAAGATTCTGGCACAACGCTAACACTGCCCAGGCAGTGTCCTTGCGAAACATGACCATCCAGGATCCGCGCTAAGCGGTGGTGTTGAGAATCCTTGCTAGCGGGGTTAGCGTGGAAGTTGTCACCGCGCTATATAAGGAGGCCGTCGTTTCGGCCTGCCATTGCCCCGTCGTGCGTCTTCACCTTGCGTGAGCTAAAGAGCATCTCATGGAAATTGGAATCGGGCCACAGCTGCTGGAAGCTATCCGCGGCCAATACCTCGGGGATGTGGATTTTCTTCTGACAAGAGGGGCTGACCCCGATGGATTTCGTCTCTCTAGCTATGAAATGGTGCAGAGCTATTTTCTGCGATTTCTTCCTAAGCCGGACTCAAACACGACAATTCACCCCCTTTCCCGGACCGAACTCCTTGCTACCATACATGCTAATGGGTATCCTGCCCAGACAGTTCACATCACGGAGGAGGAGGTTGAAGAGAGGTCGAAAGAGGCATTCTGGACCGAATACTCGCCCAATCATATATTTCAGGAATTACGATTCATTCATCCCTTGATTGTTGCAGCCCGGCACGACTCGACAGCCATTGTCGACCGACTTCTCGCAAGCCACTCTGATTGTTCCTTTTGGACTCCTGAGCCCCCGATGAGAGAAATACCGGAACCGCCTACACCGTCAGCCCTGGCTTTCTTGTCGCCTATCCACGAGGCCATTGCGAGCGGAAATACCGCCATGTTGAGCCATCTTCTTGCTCGGGGGTTCAGTCCAAATACTCTCCCCCTTGGCGACGTGCGTAAGAGTTTTACACCACTCATGTCAACCTTCCTGCACAGGAACAACGAATCCTGGAATGAAGCGGCATACGACATCCTTGCTCAGGATCCTCGGATCGACTTTGATCTCCGCGCGCCATTCATGCTGGTGCATATTCTTCACATTGCCACGACGTATTCCCTCGCCGCTCTCCGACGCGTCGAGCGTGATGTTCCGCTTTCTCATGCCGATACCACGGCTTACGGCCACACGCTCCTACACATTGCCTGTCTGCCAAAGCTCATCCAAAGATTTGCACACAAAGTTCGCGAATCTGTCCGCAGCATGCGATGTCCGTGGGACTCCGCTCCTAAAACCAAGGCTCAATGTGAGGCCGACCTTTCCCCTCAACTGGAACTAATACAATACCTGTTAGCATCTGGCGTGCAGTCGGTCACCGCGTACGATACCGATTTGAACACCCCGTTGCATTATCTCGCCAGCGCGCGGGTCATTAACGAGGAGGCAATTGCGCTTTTGCGCGCGCAGCCAGATGGTGAGGTAACATGGATGGAATGGAGGAATTGGTATGGATATACGGCGGAGGAATTGTGGGAGCAGGCGCATCGCAAGCGGGCGCAGAAAGACTCGTGGTATGGAGGGACGACTCGGCGGGTTGCTACGATGCCGACACTTCGACTGAGATGGTGAGCTTATACCTTGCTTGTGGTAAGGGATGCTTTGTTTCTATGTGCTGCGCTGAGATTGAGTGGAATTGGTGATTACCATGGCTGCAGGTACGTTCTCTATGCTCGTGATTGCTGTGTTTACTATGGAACAGTTGACTAGTGGTATACTCGATTTCATCGGTATCAATATTTAGGTTCTCGTAGTCAGTTCCGAGCACTGGTCTCGGAACATCGGATATATCACACTATCCGTGCGATCCGGAACCCTCGGATAATGAATCACGGTGCACTTCTCTTCTGATTGTAAAGCCCACTACATATTAACTCAAAATTCATGAATAATCTCCACAGAATAAGTGCCTCTATCAATGTCCATCCCTGGTCAAGCCTCCTCCCACGTGCACTGGAATGGCAGCCACCGCACCGCCCAGTGGGTCCAGTGGAGCCCTGTCCGGGTGGCCGTTGCTATTTGTGTTTCTATTTAAACCCGCGCCAAGTTCCGTCCGGGCCGGCCATCTGTCTTACCCAACTCCCCGATCTCAGGAACAGGAAGTTGAACAGCCACCATGGGATCCCACGCGCCCTTCTGGGGTGCCCCGACCTCGTACCTAAAGTGTGTCCCTATTGCCCCATACTACGGGCACGCACTAACCTCACCGATTTAGCTTTTGCGAAGAAGTACATAACATGATCCCTCACCCGGCCTAGCTAATCAATGCAGGACTACGCGATCACCCGCTACGTGGCCGAGTTTATCAACACGCTGAGTAGTTTTGTCTACAGTACGTCCATCCCTACCCCCAACCATGATACGAGTTAACGAGCCAGTCCTCTACGGCCTCTACGGCCTGCACCAACTCCATCAACGACAACAATCCGGCCCGCGCTCCATCCCTTACTGCGGCCTCATTGGCGTGGGGGTGTGTTCTGCGGGCTATCACATGACCTTGAAATATCATACGCAGATGTGTACGCCTCCCCCATCACATACCCCTATCAAACTCCCCCATCCACTACACCCAACATAAACACATATTAACAAAATACCAAGCGGACGAACTCTCAATGCACCTCCTCACCACCCCCCTCCTCTACCGCATCCTCACCTTCCAATCCACCCCCCAATACACCAAAATCACAGGAATCATCCTCTCCATCCTCTTCACCATCGTCATGGTCGTGCACATGGTCATGGACGAGTTCCTGCTCCACGCGGTGAGTTTTGGTGCAGCCGTGTTGGTAATTACTATTCGGACGTTGAGGATTATTCCCCGGGAGATTAAGGATCAGAGGGCGAGGGGGAGGGTTAGTAGGGTTGCGCTTTTTGGGGTTGGTATGTACCCCCTTTCCCCCCTTGTTTAGTCTTTATGTGGAGGTTGTGTGGAGGTTTTTGGATGACTGGTGGATGGGTACTAATAATGGTGAAAACGATAGCAAGTTTCGCCTTCGGGTACTTCGTCTGGCTGATTGATGAATTCGCCTGTGGGGTATTGACTGGGGTGAGGGGGGTCGTGGGCTTGCCCGTTGGGTTTTTGTTCGAGTTGCATGGGTGGTATGTTCCCTCCCTTCTTCCTCTTTTTCCTATATCATACCGCCCCTTTTCCTCCTTTACTATGATGAAATGTGGTAGTGACTGATGATATACAGGTGGCATGTCTTCACCGCCATCGGGGGCTACATTGCCGTCGCGATCATCGACTTGATTAGCTCGGGGGAAGTGGCGCGGGATTCGGTGGAGAAGTTGGCGTGGCCGTTGCCGGTTGTCGGGAGGGTGTTGGGGGATGGGATTGATGGGAATGAGAAGAGGAAGTAAGTCACTTGATCAGGGCTGAGAACTGGGAGGTTTGAGGGGTGAGATGAACGGATCTGAAGAGTAGATTCTAAGGGAGTGTGGGACGTGAAAAGAGTGAGATTGTTGAGAGATTCGAGCCCGAGGTGGATGGATATGGTACTAGGAAGAGGTGTGTTGTGTTCGGGTTATATTCATAGAGACATTCTTAGAATTAGATGATGGCTAGTATGGATGTTTGAAACCTCAAGAATGGCTTGTGAAGGAGAATGAACACCCACCCTCACATGTTGTGATCGACGGAGATATTTCTTTATCTTCATTTGGTGTACTTGAAATGTACAGCAACCATCTGATGATAGTTTAGAAGGTAGATCTTGTCTAGTATTTATCACATCCCTAGCGACGTTCAACTCATCTCAAAGTAACAGGTCTACCCCGTACCCTAACTCACATTTCTCCATGAAAAAATAATCCAAGCCACTCACAAATTCATCCTTTAATGCTCTCATTCCACTACTTCAACCATATCAGCTTAGAAAACAGCCAAACTGCACCCTCCAAGCACGCACAGACCCTCACTTCCCCAACCGAACAAACGCACTCCCCTTGATCACCTTCGCACTCAACTCCCTCACACTCCTGTCCCCCACATCTCCCTTACCCAGACTACACCCCAACTCCTTGCCCACCCACGTCCGAAACTCCATCTCAATCAACGAATCCACCCCATTATCCCGAATCGACCGCTCCGGATCAATATCTTCCTCCGCAACACTCAAGATCGAGGACAGCTTCTTCCTGATCCCATTCAACACCACACTCACTGCTTCATCTTCCGTTCGGGATGCGGCTAATAAAGCCTGCACGTGGTAATCCTCTGTCTTTTCACCTTGAGGACCAGATTGGGAAGTACTTCCACGCAAGTGCATAAACATGGGATATTGGAGATGCTTCGGGGGCGGGATCCGCCGTTTCTCATACGCAGCGGGGGTGGACAGGCCGCAGATTAATTGAGCAGCTTGCTCTGTCACCTGATGGCGCGGGTCAAGAACATAGTCCAAGATGGCCAGCATTTGGTCTTCGCGGTGATGAGTCGCGATTTTCAGGGAATGGCGAACATATTCCCGATTCTCGGCCATGAAGCCAACGGAGACCACGGCACCGAGATCGATGCTTGTGCCTGGGAGGCCTTGGGCGGTGCGATGACGGGCTAAGGCGTCCTCGAAGGTGTTGCCGGCGTTGTAGTTGGCTTGGCTGCGGTTTCCGACGACGCCGGCGACGGAGGAGAGCATGGTGAAGAAGTCGAGGTCGTGGGATTGGAGCAGGGTGTGTAGGTTCCAGGAGCCGTGAACTTTAGGGCCCAAAGAGGCTTGCCATTGGGTGTGGGTCATGTTTTCGAAGATGCTGTCGGCCCAGGCGACGGAGCAGTTGATGCACCCGCGGATTGGGGGGTGAGTGGTTTGGATTTCGTGGATTATGGCGCCGAGTTGGGTGGCGTTGGAGATGTCGCAGCGGAAGATGGTGGTTTGGCAGCCGGCAGTGGAGAGGGTGGAGAGTGTGGCTTCGGCGGAGGAGGTGAGTTGGTCAGAGCGGGTGAGGAAGATGAGGTGCTTAGCGCCCCTTGATGCCATCCAGTGGGCAATGCTGCGGCCGATGCCGCCGAGGCCGCCCGCAAGGATGTAGGAGGCATTGGGGTCGAGATGGTGGGGAGAGGGTGGGTCGGGAAGGACAGGAACTTCGTCGTCTTGTGGGGTGCAGATAATCTTTCCCATGGTTTGGCCCATTTGAAGGCAGCGCAGACCAGTTTGTAACTTGCCGTAGGAAAGGACGGTGGTGGGATGGGGTTCGCTGATCTTGCTGTCCTGCCACAGCTGCACCATGTCCTGGAGAAGTTCACCAACCATTTTGGGCCGGTGCTTAGCCACAGTAAGCAGGTCCACGCTGGCAAACATGGCGTTCTTCAAAAAGGTGGTCATATCGAGCTTCCCTCCGGTCTGAATATCCCGCTTGCCAATTTCAATGAATCGCCCAAACGGTGCGATGCATTCCCATGACTGGCGCAGTGCTTCCCCGGCCAGGGAGTTGAGAATCACGTCCACCCCATCCGGGACCATGTTCCTAACGCCAGCCACAAACGATAGATCCCGACTGGAGAAGATATGGTCTTCTTTGATTCCATATCTGGTCATCAGGAGCTGCTTCTTCTCAACCGTAGAAACCGTTGCGAAAATCTCTGCTCCGACTAGCTGGGCGTATTGAATTGCTGCCTGTCCAACGCCACCCGCTGCGGCATGGATGAGAATAGTCTCACCCTCAGCTAACCGAGCGATCGTTTTCAGGGAGTAAATAACGGTCGTATGAATGACTGGCATGCTGGCCGCTTGCTCAAAGGAGAATTGATCCGGGACCTGTACTACCAGATCTTGATCTGCTCTTCCCAGAGTTCGGAACGTTCCCACGTGGCCAGGGTCACCAAAATATGCAACCCGGTCTCCGACCTGATACTTGGTGACACCCGACCCTAGTCGTGTAACCACACCTGCAGCCTCTCCGCCAATTGTGGCTTGAGGCAGCTCTCCCATGACAGTCAGAAGGTCCCGAAAATTCATCCCGACGGCCCGAACTTCAATTTCCAGCTCCGTCGGCTTCAAGGGCTGCGCTGCGTCGGTATCGGTCACCCAGTGCAAGCTATCGAGTGTCCCGGGCTGTCCGATTGGGAGCTTCACGGGCCGGTCAATCGCGTTCCATCCGATGGGCTCCGCATCCGGTTCTATAAATTGCGAGTTGACTGTATCGCACGCATGGGTGTTAGACACGACCCGGTTAGTCTGGATCTGACCATTTTGAAGCCGGTACTCTGAGTTTCCATGTGGCGTCCCTTCGTTCAGGAACTGGTGTGAGAGGATCCTCGATATACCTTGAACTACCTCGGCCGGAGTAGTTTCTGTGTCAACAGCAAGCGTGATGAGATTCAAATCGTCAGAGTCACGCTCCCATCTGATTGTCCGGATAAGACCGGTTGCCATCTGGTACCTCGGGTCATTTGAGCCGGTAACCCAGAGCATGCGATTGCACGTAGTGAGCATGTGTTTCACCTGAAAGAAGGCGACCTCATCCAGGCTGTCGAGAATGGGGGTATGCAGTTCCAGTAGGCATATGCAAATGGCATCCCCAAGATCCGACTCCTCAAGATCCGAAGGATGAACAATGGCGCACTTTCGGATACCCATGGTCATGAGGACGTCTAGCAACATCTTGTCCACAGTCGTTGTATGTGAGTCAGGGGAAATAATAACAACCTTCCGACCAGTCCCTCCACTTGAAGCCTGAACGGCAGTAGAAAGCATAATGCTGATCTTGTTAAACTCCGGATACTCCGAGCTCCGAATATTCACATCCAGGCCGGAAAACCCAGATTCACACAGCAACTCCTGCCATTTATCCGTCGACACATACGGGCACCATTGCCGGAACGCCTCCTTCCCAAGCCACCATCCAGGAAGGGCACTGAACGAAATATTGCTGTACAACGTGTCCTGTCGGACGCCTTCCAGGAACAAAATCCTTCCATTCGGCTTCAGCAGCGAGCGCATATTTTTCATGGTCTGAAGGAGATCTGGCGTCGCATGAAGAACATTACTGGCAACGATCATGTCGTATGACTCTGCCAGGAACCCCTGGGAGATCGGATCGTCACCAAGATCCAGCTTTTTGTAATCGAGCAGGTGACTCCAATCAGCGAGACGAGTTTTGGCTTTTTCGAAGAAACTTGGGGATACATCGGTGAACTCGTAGTTTGCAATGGAGTTGGATTCGCTGTCTTCAGTCACAGGGCACAGGGATTGCAAGAGTCGGACTGTGAAACCTCCAGTTCCGGCGCCGACTTCGAGAATTTTGAGATTGGAGTACGTATAGCGAATGGAAGACATCAACTCCTCGAATCGCTCTGGAATAGGCCCCAGTTCCATGTCGGAGTCGTAATATCTAGTCATGAGATCGTCCTGGCCAAACATGAGGTAGAGCGGGTCCGCCTCCTGCCTTAGGAAAGAGGCAATGCTGGAACCCATGCGGATTAGTACCGCTCCATTATCGTCTCGATTAGCGACACGCTCGTAGAGACCGCCCTTGAGTCCAGGATCGGCCGAGTATTTCTGCCATTCTTCTGAACGGACACCGGGTATCGAGTCAGAGGCCACGTCAGCGACAGATTTGTTGAGCAGGTCATAGAAGCGCTGGTAGTGGTCCGGCAAGGGGATTCGCAGGAGCTGGAGACTCAAGTCGGACAGGGCATCACTAGCCAGCAGTATAGCGGCGAGTTGGAGCTCATCGAACCATTCCTTCTCTGTGCTGTAGTTACTCGGGATTTTCGCAGGTGAAAATGATGAATCAGACACAAAGTTTGCATCCAATCCCCACTCAATCGAGTGAAACAATTGTTTCTCCTCAGTCTCACCAACCTTGGCTTGGAATGGTGCCAGACGAACCCCACTCAATGAGAGAAGGCCCGCTTTACTGTCCACATCCCAGACATGAGCATCAAAAATGTATGTATCATGTGCCAAGAGGGAGGCCTTCCCATAGCATTCAAAGCTTCCTCGGCCGGGGACATTAGCTGATATCCACATCTCTTTGATAAAATTGGGGACGTTGCCCCGCTTCAGCACCCCAGTCCCTTTGTAGTCGCAAATGGCAGCAACCCCAGCTTGCAGTGCGGCATCCAATGTGGCGGGGTGGATTAGATGCGGATGCATGTATCCCTTTGGCATGGCAGCAGCGACATCAGGGATGGTGATTGTGCCAGCCATGACCCCCACCTTGTTGCCACCAGTTTTCACATCCGATACATTGCGAAAGAGCGGACCAAACCTGATCCCCACCGAGTCCAGGTTGTCGCACACCCTGCTAAAGTTCATCGGTCTTTGACATGCATTCCACTGGACCTGTGCTTCACTCCATTCCTCCTGGCGCATAGCCTCCTCACGACCACCGGTGACTGGGTTCGGAGCAGCCGAAGTATCCGCAGCAATATACCCAGTGCAGTTCTCCGTCCATTCGTCGTGATCAAAGTCGTATGAGCTCACCGAGAACCTGTTCCATGTAGCGGAAGTGGAGACATTCGACTCTTCAACAGGAACCAGGGAGAAACACGTTTCGATTCCTTCTTTATTGTCTGGGACGATCAACATCGCCTTTAGATTGACGTCTCGGATGCGAAACCCAACGAGAGGGCCGCTCATGACCTGCCGGGTGGCCTCAATGGCCATTACGAGGTATCCTGCTCCGGGGAAGACAATGTTATCCGCAATCTACAAGGTTGTTAGAATCATTTCGAATATGGATAAAGGTTACCTACCACATGGTCCTTCAGCCATGGATTCTCGCTAACGCGAAGGTAATGCTTCCAGCTCCAACGCAGAAAGTTCGAGTCCGGGCTGGGGGCTCCCAGAAGATCATGACGGGGGAACTGACGGAATCGTATAGCGCGACTCAGTCGGCTCTCGTACAGGCCATTTTCGGCGTGGTTAAACGGGTATGGTGGCAAATCAACGAGGAATTCGGGGTTTCTTTCCGCTTCTGAGCTACAGTTTACCTCGAGCAGGTTAACACGAGTCCCCCGAGTAGCGAGGTACCCGACCGTGTCCAGCAAAGTCTTGATAGTGTCGTCGTTGCGGTTAAGCGTCATTCGGTATGGGACACCGGCCTGCCCTGAAAGTGTCTCTTTCACTGCACTCTGCAGAGCGCCATGTGGCCCGATCTCAATGACAACATCAGGAGCGCAGCTATCACCACCACTGCACATTATTTCCAGGGCCGTGGTGAACTTGACAGTCGAAACAAGATTGTTGACCCAGAACTCATTTTCGAGCGACTTTTGTGTCACCTCTTCTCCGGTAGAAGTAGAGAACATGCGCACTGGCTCGGCGGAACTGATTCTATGACCCGCTGGGGCTTTGCCCATAGCCTCCAAATACTCATCCGCAATATCGTTCATATGGGGCGAGTGATAGGCATTCGGCGTCCTTAGCCGACGCGCGAACACGCCATTTGCTCCAAGCATCTGCTGCAGCGCTGCGATCATTTCCTCATCACCAGAGACAGTATTGTTTTTCGGGCTATTGAAGCACGCGATCACAAGATCCCCAGACATGTTCCTGTGAGCCGCATCCACAAGCGGTTGCAATGTTTCGATGTCGAGGCTGACCGCCAGCATGGCACCCTTGGTCTTTCGAGAAGGATTGGATGTCAACCGTCCGCGGTGATACGCAATATTCCATGCAGCCTCACGAGAGATCTTTCCGGCGCAATACGCTGCCGCGATCTCACCGGAAGAATGCCCGGTGACGCCAACGGGGGAGATGTTCCAGCTTTGAAGAAGATCAACCATTGCGATTTGAATAGCGGTACAGGCTGGATGGGAGATCTCTGCAATGTCAATCCCTGATTCCGCTCGATCCTTGAGGATCTCATCTGCAATAGGCATTAGCTACCATCATGAATAGACGCGATTATCTTACCCAGTAATGAGAATGCATATCCCAGGTGCATCATATATTCAGATGCAGCCTCAATTGACTTGCGAAAGACTGGAAACTGCAGAAGCTGTTGGCCCATCCGGGGATATTGCGCGCCCTGCCCGGTGAAGACAAATCCGATTCTGGGGAGCTTTTGGCTATTGATCGGTTGGGATAGGCCAGTTCCGCCCTCGATCTGCGTCACGAGTTCGTCGATAGAGTCGGCAAGTATGTAACTATTCCAGCGAAATCGCGACCGTTTCTCTGATAGAGTGTATGCAAGGTCGTTAATGTCACCTGGAGATGCGTTCGGACTTGATTCCTGTCTCCTCTGCAGATACGAGGCAATTTCTTTTGCACTTCGTTCCGGCGCACCCTGGTCAAATCCAGAGAATAGGAGTAGCTTAGGAGCCACCGTATTCTCTTGTGAAGGATGCCTATCCTCTCTACAAGACAATAGACCGATTGACCGTGTGTTATGACGACCAACAAGCCCCCTGTGAGAGAGATAATTTTGAGCATCTTCTAAGATGCAATGAGCGTTGGTCCCACTAAGGCCAAAGCAATTAACCGAAGCACGCCGTGGCCCAGTTCCAGGCCAAGGAGTAACCTCCAGTGGGAAGCGAACGTTCCAATCATCGCTGTGGATCTGTGGGTTCACCCTTTCAAAATTGACATTCCGGGGGATGAGTCCAGCCTCGAGCACTAGAACCGCTTTTATGATACCTGATATGCCAGAGCCACCTTCGATGTGGCCAATGTTGGTTTTCAAGGCTCCGATATAAAGAGGCTCTTCTCGCTGAGTGGAATCGAATGCTTTGGCAATGGATTGTACCTCAATAGGATCACCCGCCGGCGTTCCCGTACCATGGGACTCGACATAATGTGTCTCGGCAGGGTCAAGTCCAGCAGACTCATAGGCGCTTCTAATGAGGCGCACCTGTGCATCGCCACTGGGGTAGGTAAGGCCTGGTGTCCGACCATCGTGGTTTAGCACTGTTGCACGAACAACTGCACGGATAGTGTTGCCGTCTGCGAGCGCTTTATCAAGTGGTTTGACAATCACGGTGCCAACGCCTTCTCCTCTTGAATAGCCATTGGCACGGTGATCAAATGTGAAGCACTTTCCTTCTGGCCCTAGGAATCCTGAGTAGCTCATTCCAAGGATATGGTTGAGACCACCGAAAACGTTCACTCCGCTGACTATGGCCTATAAATTATGAGTCAAGTGTTGTTTCCGGAAGGACTATGAAGGACATACCATATCGCTCTCTCCAGCCTTCAGGCTTTGCGTTGCGAGGTGAAATGCCACCATTGAGCTCGAACACGCAGTATCAACCGTCAAACTTGCCCCCTTCAGGTCATAAAACCAGCTTACTCGCCCCGAAATCATCGAGCCTTCTGACCCGGTCGGTCTATGCTTAAATGAAATATCGGGGTCTGTATTAAGCCGGTCTCTGTGATCATGATTGAACCCGCTCACAAAAACGGACGTGTTTGATGACACGACCTTGTCCATGGGAATTCCAGCTGGTCACAATATGTTAGCAAGTGACCACAACAGAAACGGAGCTATAATAGCCTACCATTCTCCAGCGCATGATATACATTTTCCATTACAAGACGTTGTTGAGGATCAAGGCTCATTATCTCGGTCTTGTTGACATTGAAGAAGGCGGCATCAAAGGCATTGGGGTCTTCCCGGAGGAAGTGAGCTCCCTTCGCATGAATCTGCATCACCAGTCATTTATCATCTCACCGAGCATTATTTGGGAACTGACCGTGCCAGCACGTTCTGGATCCGGATGAAAGTATCCGTCAAGATTCAATCGATCTTTGGGAATGCTTGTCCATGATTGCCGAGCTTCAAGAAGAAACTTCCAAAACTTCTCGGCATCCGTCGCTTCCTGAGAGTATTTGGCAGCCAGACCAATGATGGCCAGGGGCCTGGTAATTTCTGGAACTGTTGCTATCTCTCCCATTTTGCTGTGTTGATTTGGAGGAGACAGTGCTGGTTGGTGAGAGTGAGTGGTGACACCAGGGTAGATATAGGGCCAGCCCATTCCGGTCAGACATTGCGGGCCACCGGGGAGACATTCGGCATGGCCCAAAGCGCCTGCATGCGTGACGCCTGACGTAGTTTGCACAACATGAGGAACTCAAAGCTTGTGCAGGCCCATCCCTGTAGCCTGTCAGCACACGTGAGCCAGCCTTGGCTGCCACTTGGCCATGCAGATACTATCGAGTCCAATTCATGGATGCTGACAACACTGTCCCCTCAAGTTGCAGGTATTGGTGACACAAGAGGAGGGGTTGTCGATCAAATGGATTTTTCGCCAATCAGAGTGAATTCCGGCACTTTGTTTTTTGAATGTAACATCTCCTGCCTGCGGGTTGAATTTGCTGCGGGGCAGTGGCTGCCTATGAGCAGACCGGCATGTACGATGCATCAAGAATGACTGGTATCCTGAGCAATCGGACCAAGCCTCTCATGGCAATCACAGGCAATTACAAAGGTTGCTGGGTTTGTTGCTTTTTCTCATACATAAAAATGCCGCTGGTCATGAGGCCGGCTTAGAGAACCCCTCGTCGACGGTGTCACTGAGTTAAATGCATGTGTCCCCACCGGGTAGCCCTATCCGGATATTGTGTGAAACATATGATTGACAAGGAGGCTGTGTCCCCATTCTTGTGCTTGTATCCCATAAAGCCCCGTTACATCCGCAAGGTTAATTTCGTGAATTGACGTAACCGTCTTCCTGGTCCTCTGATACGGGATGATCCGAGGATACCAGCTAGATCCACACTTTACTGTGATGCTTTCAGAGTGAGTATACCCTCGTAAACAAGACTTGCTCAGTATACCTAATGCGCGATATGTGCAACTCATGATGGGGATCTCTGTGCACGAACAGCACAGTTCTTGCCACTAGGCAAATGCATCAGGGGAGAAAGCAGATATTGTAATTGGGGACATATATATGGCTGCAATGCTGAATGTAGATGTAGTCAAGCAACACTAGCAGTCAACCGTTGCCGTCTCGTCGCCTGGTTGGGAGGACCTGATTATGGAGTGTATGCTCGGATTCTAAGGCCCGATCCACGCTTGAATGCTGGATAACGAGTGATAAGAGGAGTGCAAGAGCCGATATCGCCATAAAGAAGAACCACAGCTGTTTGAATGCTTCCGTAAAAGCAAGAATGTAGCGACTTTTGAGGGTCGATGGGAATCCGGGCTTTCTAAGCTCGAGGGCAAATTGGGCCGCTGTTTTCGCTACACTCACCGGCAGCTGATTCTGACCGAGTTGATAGGCCGCTCGGTTTTCGAAGAATGTGCCTCCCATTGCCACTGCGATACACATCCCTAAGGACCGCATAAAGGTGTACATCCCAGCCGCGGACGCATCCCGGTTATCTCTGGCTAGCGCTTGGACTGCAAAGTTAAGGGACGTCAGTGACAGGCCTTGGCCAACCCCTAGGGTGAGGAAGATAAACACCCAACGAGGGGCGGATGTGTGCTGTTGTAACAGCGCCATTAAGCCCGTCGCTAACGTAGACAATATCCAGCCGATCCATATTGCCCAACGATAGCGTCCTAGACGCGTCATCATGATGCCGGCGGCCATACTACCGGGTAGCATCACCCCAAGAACCACCATCAAGGCCAATCCACTTCCGACGGCATCAAAGCCCTTGACGATCTGCATGAACAACGGGATGAAATAGAGGAGAGCCATCTATGCCATTTAAAGTCAGCTCGGAACACATGTACAGGAAGATGCACCTACGATTGCTCCCTGCAGGCATGTGCAAACATATGCGATCAGTGCCGAATAGGTGGCAAAGAGGGATATATGGATGAATGGCCGAGTGGCAAGAAAACCTTCCCAGAGCAGTGCAACAATCACACCCAGGCCTCCCACAACAATTGGCACGATCGTCCGCCAACTGTTCCAAGCGAACTGATTCCCGCCCCAACTTATGCCAATCAGAAAGCTGCACAGGCTCCCAATGAAAAGGATACCGCCAATCCAGTCCATGGACGCCAAGCGCTGCATGATGCTCGGTCTTTCAGCCTTCAAGCGGACCGTCAGAGGGACAAGGATGAGACCGATTCCACAGAAAGGGAGATTAATGTAAAAGATCCAGCGCCAGGTAATACTTTGCGCTATCGCCCCTCCAATGACTGGCCCGGCAAGACTCCCAGCAGCCCATGCCATCTGCACGATAGCGTAATATGTAGGCCGTTGGCGCAAAGGCACAATGTCGGTGGTGATAACGATGCAAGTAGCCATGATGCCCCCTCCTCCCAGTCCCTGCAAGCCTCGTCCGGCAAGAAAGAGCTTAAACCCATGTGATACGGAGCACAGGATCGTTCCGAGGGTGAAGAGGGAGGTCACCAAAGCGAGGATGATTCGACGACCAAAAACATCCGACAGGTCGACTATGAAGGGTTGACACACCGCGCTGGCGAGAAGGTAGGATGTTCCAGTCCAAAAGGCGCTCACCAAGTCACCATGCAAAGAATTTTCCAGGACCTAATTGCATGAGTCTTGAAGAGTGGGAATGCGAGACTCGAGAAGAGCTTACCGGGATGGCGGGCGTAACAATCGTGGTGTCCAAGGCGATGATAAAAGACAGTAGAGCCAAGCAGCCGAGGATAATCCATTGCCCTTTCTCCGGCTTCCACTGGGTATGGTCGGTCACCTCTGGTGAGGCCGGACTCACTGCAGCTTCATGGGCAGCTTTGACATCGGGGGTGACTTTCTCACTTGCGGACGCATCCATTGTTGCGTGGAACCTCTGCATGTGCAGTAGCAGATGAGTGAAGCACTATGTTCAAATGTTTGAAGAATGAGAGACCATCGACCGTACATTTCTCCAAGAATGCTGGCCTGCTGATCAGGCCAAAGGGGAGACCATCTGACACGGAAATGTAAGGCAAGGGGGAGGATATGTCGAATCGTAGATACTCCGGTTGCAGATCTGCTCCACCCCCAATACTACCGATGCCCCGCTCATTTTCACGATCGAAGGATCGATAGGCGATGTGACGGATGAGCAGAGATAATTTCCTCAGGTTGTAGGCCATCCACCTGCAAACTTTGAAGAGACTGCACCAGTCGGGGGAGTTTGTTTGCTCACAGGCCTCTTTCGAGGGAGCCTGAGTGCAAAAAATGAGCCCGGCATGTTGCTGAAGGGGTTGTGCCGGTCCAGCGCCATGTCGTACAAACATGCATAGCCCACCCCACGAAGCGAGCTAGCGACTGGGGCCTCCCCTTTTGCTGCAAGCATTCCCTTGTGGGGATTACATTGGTCTGGGCTGGATTCTGGACGCCTACCATGCGCAATATTATTCACACTCGATCCGTCCCATGACCGAATGCTATCGTTCGATGTCCACGTGTAATCGAACAGGTAGCCAGCTTGTTCCCATTTCAGTCACCGAAAGTGATGGGAAAAGCGGGGTCTGATGAGAACTCGATGAATTTCGATTGTTGGGTACTCAGCTGATGACCACCGAGTTTGCCGGGGAGAAGATGTTGGGAGGAAAGCGAAGGCGTCGAGGGATTTGAGCACCTGCCCAGAGAATCACGTGATCGAAATCTACCCACGGTGTCCATCATGGATGACTTTCCACGAGGAAGCTCGATGATATGAACCTAGAATTACTTACATGAAGTAGCAGACACTGACACAGGCCACTGATTGTGTCATGGTTGTGCTTCACGTAGTTCCGATCCCTTATTGAGCGAGAAATTGCATCACAAATTAGAATCATGTTGACATCAGGACCGAGAAAAAATAATTTTCTCTTACCAACTACACTAATAACCGCAACTACATGATATCCAGTTCATGTATTGGTCGGGGAGGTTCTTTCCTCACCGAGTCAAGTAATCTGTCTTTGCCGAACCCTGTCGCCTTGTCGGGTCCGATCATTCCTCGAGCAGCACCATGGATCTCATTGTCAGCTTTTTTCGTCGCTCGGCGTTCTCCACGCGCAACAATGATACCGAGGAGGAGGCAGAAAGCCATATGATGAAGACACTAACGTGGGAGTTGGACATGTATCTGGCGGGCCTGGGCCAGATATGGAACGCAACGAAACGATTGAAAGGCCACTGCATCGACAAACAGAACCTGGCTAAGATTTCCATCCAACTACAGGAGCTTCATATCAAGACTGATGGATTCTGTGTGGAGGCCCTGTATCCGGAGTACGTCTTACCTGTCTCGAAGGCACATATAGGCAAACATCCTATGTGTGGAGTTGAGATGACCACTGAGCGGTTCATGTGGGGTGACGGTGTTTGGTCTTATTGTGCGATGGATAGCTCTAAGGAGATTAGCTCCATGGTCAGACGCGCCTTTGAGGGGTGTGAGACGAACATAGGAAACGGGAAACCGTCATTATGCGAACTCTCTGGGCGGAAGAAAAGGTAAGATGGTTTGATGATACCTTCTGTGGAGGGCAGCTAGTGATGAAACAAACTTATAGGAAGATCATTCCCAACATATTCCTTGCTGGTCTCGAGACAAGCATACTCCACTCTCGAAAATGGAACTGCGATGCTGGCTGGGACGTCAATGAAAGCCCACATATCATGATCTCATGCGTCCATCACGGTTTAGGGGACAACGAGAATATCCAACGAGGGGAGATCCTCGCAATCGCTGGGGTGATGATCTCGCAGATATGTAGCGGCAAGTTTAAAAGACATTACATGATACCGGTGCTTTTATTCTCGTTTATAGAAGGGAGAAAGGGTAGGATCCTGCAGGCTCACCTCGAAAGGGGAGGGCTGGTCATCCGAAAGAGCGAGCTGTACGATTTCTCGACCGAGGATGCAGCAAGCCACTCAAGAGAAGTCTTCCTGCAGTACATGTGTAGCACCAGGGTGGGAGAAACCATTTCCGATGAGTCTCGAATAGCCTTGTTGCTTATTATCGGATCGGGTGTTGCTAATCTTGTTACTTTCATTAACGCGGGTCGTGTGTCCTGCTGTGTTCTTATTAGATAGTGCTATAAACATAGTTGGAAATGAGAGAGTTAATCATATCAGGACCTGCTCTAGATGCGCTTCGAGAGTGAACCGTACCCGTGAAAGGACACGAGTTATAACTCGTATACTGGCAACACGCTATGATTATGAGCACCGGGGTCAGAATGCGCACCATTTTTAGCTAATGGACCGAATGCTCAACAAGCCTCACTTTATTCGACCCACTTTTGGTGAAGAATGAAAATTTCTGATAATTAGAACAATGTACACAGTGATAGACCATACGTGATCAAGAAGCTTTATCTAGAAACATGCGATGACAGTAGCTAGGACATGATTTACCAAGTCATCCCTTTCGCAATAGCAGACATAAGATCCTTGGCCTTACTAGCCAAGCTTCTACACTCAGCAGC
The DNA here is from genome assembly GCF_003184845.1 of Aspergillus ibericus CBS 121593. Classification (NCBI taxonomy): domain Eukaryota; kingdom Fungi; phylum Ascomycota; class Eurotiomycetes; order Eurotiales; family Aspergillaceae; genus Aspergillus; species Aspergillus ibericus. Next base: position 85,162 of record NW_020292110.1, read on the forward strand.
CGCAATTTCTCGCTCCGCTGCAGCCTCAAATGCCTTCTGCCAGAAATTCCATCTCTCCATCCCAAAGATCGGACCATGGTATCTGGACCCAGTGTTCCACAACCGAGGAGCGTCCTCATCCTCCTCAGGAGCCTGGACAGCCCGCACGAACAACCACTGACCAGCACATAGGATCCACATGGCGGCAGCAGAGACACAAGCGCTGTACATATCGTCGCTGGGTTCATCTTCGAGATTATCTTTCATCGTCCAGATAGCCCATCCCATGCTACTTGTCACACCAGCTGTTGCAACGCGCGCAATGAAGGCGCTTATATTCACGTATTGCTGCTCTTCAGCAGTACCTGGCTCGAAGTCCTCTGGTCATGTCAGATTAGTCTGCCTCCACATTGGATAAATAACAGGAAGGTCAAATATAGCTAGGCTCTGACCACTTCAAGTCGTGAAGACCCAGGCTACCTCGTGAAGACGCCATGTACAATTTGTGTAAGCCTTGCGCCTGAAAGAAAAACCGGAAATGCAACATCTATACCCACATACTCATCAATCCCACCTATTGTTATCCTCGATGCGGATAAATTCCAATGAAGTCACTTATAAATAAAGAAACAGTTGGCGAGCACGACGAGTTCGAAAAGGTTCTGCCATCGAACATCCCCAGGACCGCACGCACCCGATGAACGCAGGGAAGGTGTTAGCACAGGCTACGATAATACCGATATTGATTTCGTTCATCCTACTGTCAGATTAACAAAAAAATTTCCCTCGAGTGCAGATAGAAAAACCAGGAAAATGTACCCAGAAAGTGCAATGGTTGCCTCATTCCAGAAGAAATCATGATTTTCCGAATCGATGAAGAGATGGATCAATCGAGCCAAACTGGCGGCACAGACGCTGAGAAATCGCGTCAGAAAAAATTGTGTGTAGAATTCGAGAAGTCGAGGATGGGTTGCAATACCAAAGCCCGCTCGCAAAGACGACCAGTACGCCAACCTTTCTTCTCACGGACAGTTTAAGAGCGACGATGGCCGGAATCGGGAGAAGGAGGACATAGAAATCGCTTAGGACATTCAACACGGAAGTCCATTTGGCTAGTGTGGTGGCTGCGAATGTACAGTATGGTTGGGGGTTGGTCCATGGTATATTGTTGTCGCACTTGGCTGCTCGAATAGCAGATAAGATTGTCAAGACCGAGTAGAGGATGGTAAACAACCAAATGCCCGTCCAGATTGCATAGCGTTCCCGATGGACGGGGAACAGGCGCCTGTAAAGCAGGAGGATAGACAATTTGGTGAAGCAGGCCGTGAACGGATATGTCGTGTTGGCGATCAAGACCTCCCGTTCATTAATGGTCTGCCTGATGGGTGTTTCGTTACTGCAGAGGCTTACGAGAAGTGTCAAACGAGGGCTAAGCATACTCTTGGGTACATCCCATACATGTCGCCCAAGTCCGTACTGAAACCCTAAGTGGGGTTGGATTGGTGAGCGGCATCATAGTCGAGTCTGACGAATCTTTAATCACCTTGGGTATAAATCACTATAAACGAGATTGCGCCACACTATCGCCAGTTAGTATAGAGGCATCTGGAAGTATATCGTATTTTCATACGGCGGCTGGAAGTATAGTTGCTAAAAATTTATTGTAAGAGATCAGGAAACGGACTTATAGACTGCTAAGCAACCTACTATCGTCAGCACCCCATATCTTCAAAATTCGTATCCGAACCCATATGCGTATTGTCACTGCCAGGACCATAAGAGCCACAAGTGCTGTGCCCATGCCAATTATCAGAGTCTCTTGGGATGGCGGGTTGCTGAAATTGGATTCGATTTCTGGTGAAGGGGACAGTACTGAATCATCTGAGACGTTTGAGAAAGCCATCAAGATCCATGTACGAAAAAGAAGGATTCTTCGGGGTACGGGGGTATCGTATACAAATCACGATGCTGTGCTGTGGAACAAGGATGAAATTGGCGCCAAAGATTCATTACTGGCAGCTTCTGATATAAAAGGCTTAGGTCATGATCCATAAACTGGGTTTGCATTCCCTAGATGCAAGGAGTGCTTATAGCCGGGAAAAGACCAGTCTGATAAGCCTTGCATTCCCTGTGGAGGGCTCAAGGCTGACGTGAGACCACAATGATACTTCTCTTGTATCTCCAGCAGGTGAAAGGCTGTACAAAATGTTCAGGCAAGCAAAGTAGTAAGCAAGTAGGGGACCCAGTCAGAGAAGAAATTTCCAGGAGCAAGGGTTGCCAATATGTCGCTGCCTTAAGGCATCGCTGACCTTGAAATAGTAATAACGCGTCCGGAGTAGGCAGTCCTTTCGTTCCCTAGCGCGTATGAGTTGATATAAAATGCCTTCCAAGGTAGAATGAGATGGTCTTCGACTAGGCACGGTGGAGACAGATTAGCGCATAAGCTAGGCATCAGCTAGGCCTGAAGTTGCTAAATGTCGGCCTGAAAGCCCTGGTCCAAGCTGGTACCATCTTTTATTCCGACTCTCTATTTTTGGCAGTATTGCATCAAACGAATCCTTTCACTAGAATACTGGCAAATTTGACATGAGTCCACCAGAGACCATGGATCCACTGCTAAGTAATTTAAAGAACAATACGACTTGTGATTGGCTGAATAACAGTCTAGCCATATACATACTAGTGAAGCTTGGCGGATAATCCACCCCAGTGGACCTTTGGTGCGGGGCAGGCTCATCTCTCTGGTTTCCACCCTTACGAGGTGGTATATCCAGCGATAGCACCCAGATAAGACAGACATCTGTTTTATGCTGATACCTCTTCATCCTACAACAAGGAGACTTCAGCTATAGCTTCTCCTATCCAGGCCAGAAAAAAAGCCAACAAATCACACCAACACGATACAAAAGCCATGACTACCTACCAACCCATCCACTTCATCCCCAGCAGCCGCCAGAGCCAGATCCTCGCCACCCCCATCATCTCCGCGCGCGCAGTGGGCCATACCCAAGAAGGCGGGACCAACCACTGGTGTTTCTACCTCGAGACCTCCCCATTGACGTGCATCCAATTCGACTGCCAACCAAGTCACAGCGTCCCAAGCACTCAGATCACCGGCGGGTCCAAAGCATATCTTATCATTTCGGAGTTGGATCGTCTACTCCCCCATGATGCCGAAACGGAGTTCCGACTGGATGTTGCCCCGGGGTTGACAGTTGCTCAGATTCTGGATCATCTTACGGCACATGGACGGCACAAGTACGAGTTCGATTCGAATGGGGTTGGATGCAGGTGCTGGGTTACGGATCAGATAAATCTACTGTATCAGTTGGGAGTCTTCACAAATGGCTTCCAGGTTGATGCTGCGAAAGATGGGATTCGGAAGTTGTGGCCGGACCAGACGCCACATCCACTTGATCAGGGGGCATATTATCCGTGATGTATCTAATTTCATAGTGGTGCTCCCGGGAGGGTAGGCTGCTGAAACATGATGGTTCTGATACGGCGTAAGCGAGGGTATCATGTGAAGAAGATCCAATATACAATCTTGAGAACGTACTGCATCGACTCGATCTTTCCCTAGCGATCATTCAGTGATCAACTGCCAAGAAAATGATATTAATCCCTGCAGCACATTCCCGCTATAGCTCATTAGCGTGAGATAATCACCAATCAATCATCCACGCCCCAACTGCCGAGCTTGACACTTTTCTAAGATGGCGTAGCTGCATGTTGCTGGCTCGTATATCCCGAATTTCCTTTTTGAGCTTGCCGATCTTATACCAAGTTCCCAATGCTACCTCGCCAGTATACCCCACCCATAATTGGGCCCTTGATATCAGAACCATCTATCGGTAGACGTGGAGAAGCTCGGAATGAAGGGAAAATCGGGGAAAGTGGGGATCGCGGTATGTGGGGAGAATCTGGGGAAGGCCCTGATATAGCTTCTAAGATACTATATCTATATCTACCTCCCTCCGTTGACCTAGTCCAGTCCTCACCCCCTCCTCAGTTCTCCAGGGTGACAAGAAGCCATTCCACGCACCCTACACATCAACAATGAAGCTATCCCACCTACCCACCCTACTCCCCCTCCTCACAACCCTAACCTCCGCCCTCCGCACCACCTCCACCCCCAACTGCACCCGATCCTGCATGACCACCATCGTCAACCAAATCCTGGACTCGATCCTCACCCACGACCCATCCACCCTCCCCCTCGCCCAACAATACCGCGCCACCGAAAACTCCCACCCGGCAGCCCTAAGCATGATGACCCTCTGGCGCACCGTGACCCACGCCCCCCCCCCCCCAAACCTCCTCGCCATCGACACCACGACGGGCTCAGCCTACTTCGCCCTAGACATCACCGAAGGCAGTACCCCCACCCCCAGCAACCCCACCTCCCAAACACAATCCGTCCTCTGGACACGCATAAAAGTCCAAAACCAACAAATCACCGAACTCGAAATCTACATAAACCGCTCACGAGGCGACCACGGGTTCTCATTCTCGCCTGCCGAATTACCCCATAACTACCATCGGTGGATGTCTCCGCCTAGTAGCCGCACCAAGGCCACTCGAAGGGACCTGGAATCTCTCAGCGCCGCGACATCCAATCCCAATTACAATCTGACCGTCACGGTGGCTTCAACCTGCCAGCTCACCGAAGAAGGCTGGAGAGTGGTTGATCCCGGGCCGGACGGGAATGGATTCTATGTTCCGCTGTGGTGTAGTTGGCCTGATATCCGACCTACGGATCTTAATGCGAGATTGAATCTGGTTATTGACGAGGAACTGGGGATTGTGGTAACGGGCGCGGTGGGGGAGGGGAAGGTGTTTCCGTATGGGGGGGGGTGTCGGCGTTTATTCCGGATATTATGACCACCGCGTAGGGGGAGTAGGAGGAGTGGTTGAGGGGAAAACTGGAGGGGGGAGGAGGGGGGTTGGTGAGGACGGGGAATGCCACGGGGGAGACGTTGCAGGTGTTGCAGCTTTATGATGGCGTGTTGCAGGGGCAGCAGGTTATGTTGTATTTGAGTGGACCGGGGATGAGGTCGGTTTGGAGGGATTAGGGGGGGTATTTTGGGTATTGGAGGTTTGGTTGGGTTGGTGGTGGGTTGGGATGTTGGTTGTCTGGCTAGGTGGCGCAAGTGTTGGGAAGGAGGTACGAATAGATATAGGCAACACTCCAGAGATCTAAGTGTTTAGTGGTTCTTTTACAGTCGTTACGAGTATTGATATCACTCTCGGGCAACAGTACCACAGTTCATAGGAATAGGATGGAAGAGAGCTGCGGTCAAGCCCCACCCTACCAACCGATCAACCTTCTGTTCCGTCTTCACTCATGTCTTCCAACCGACCGGTTAAGATGATTGTATTTCCAAGTATCCCTTGAGGCCCAATTAAATCACAGATATACCGTCTCCGATGGGCGGGAGAAATAGTGTACAAATCAGAGAAGCAGAGTGCCGAAAAGTATTAGAACGTCGAATGGCAGAATGCCCCTATGCGTAAATTACCTTCTTCGGAGAAAACCAAATTCAAAGTCTTTATGTTTGTTGTCTTTGTCTCAGTGAGTGGTCAGACAGTGAGACTTGGTGTATTTGAATATGTATTGTCGTAGGTGAGCTTCGTAATATTCCCTCAGAACGGATTGTTGGCTCACAGTTGAGGGACAGCCTTGATGAACAGCGTCGGAAGATGGAATTATCCCTCATGACCTGGGATCCCACGAAAGTCACTCATGAGATCACAAATGCGCACCGGATATTCTACCAGCGCTTGTACACAGTGATCATTGCTTTTGGACAAGAAGCAGCATATGGCACGACACTCGTCGCTTGCTTTAGAAAAACACCACAGATTCAGACCGACCAGATGACAGAGCCAGTATGCAAACAAAACGAGGGCGATCTCATCCTTCTGGTGTAGGAGGTGCAAAAGCTCGTCTTCCATGTTACAGATAAACCTCAACGACCGTTCGAACAGGTTCAGATAGGGATGCACGGGATCGGGATCGTAGCTGTCGACCAGAAGCTGCAGAGCTCGCGTCATGAGATCTTGTTGAGACGAACCATGAGCGATGAGATCCCGGAGAGACTCTACCGGCAGCGGTTCCGTGATCCCGCGCGCGGTCGCGGGATGGAGCTGAAGGCTATATGGAGCTTGCTGAAACAAAGGCTGCAGATAGCAAGCAGAGAGCCATGGAGCGGACGGACGAAGGATCCATTGATGGCGTGCTTGGAGTCTGATCCAGCTGAACGCCTGGTCGATCTGTTCCGGATCCTCCGCCATCACCCAGGAGTGCACCATCGGATCCGCTGCGGACAGGACATTTGCCAAGAAGATATTGGAATGGGCTAGATTGGTCATTTCTAGCGATGGCGGTTTCTGGAGGTCGTTCGGGAAGAGGGAGAAGAATTGTTGGCTGTGATGGTGATAGGCAAGGGAGTACCGGCGGTCCTCCGGCTGCAGAGTCATCATGTGTCGGGAGGAGAGGGCCAGAATGCCATGCAGAAGTGATGGCTGCGCAAGGGCAAAAGGGAGACAGATGTCAGCCATGGGAGAGCAAGCGCCCCCGGCGAGCAGCGAGGTACACGTGTGATGAGCAAAATGATGTAATAGACCCTCCTTGAAGTCGCAATTCATTCCCTGTGGGTTGACCGGCGTCAGAGACAAGTAGGTGGACCGGAGACCCGTGGACGGCTTTTCAAGATAGCCCACTTTTACCACGTGGTGACGAATATTTTCGGTAGGATAGACACAGGAACATGTGTTGATCAGACAGCGGCGACACCTCGGCCTTGCCTCATCACATTTGACTTTTCTTTGTTTGCACCGGAGACATCCCATTTTCGATCTCACATGGGGTCGTCGGATTGGATAACCCTGGCGGATGCGTTCCGCCAGCTTCTCCTCCTTGAACAGGATGGGCGTTCCATCGAGACGAAATCGATGCTTTGCGGGGGACAACGAGGACACGGACGTACTGCCTGGACCCCATAGTAGGAGAAATTGATGTTCCACGTTATCATGTCGAGGTAGCTAGGGGGCAACTGGCGTATTGACGGGATGACTTGGGGTTGGAGAACGTTAGCAGAATTAGGGTTTTGTGCGGGGGAATAAAGGAGAGAACCACGTGGCCTTGGTTTAGGCAGGGGCTGGCCGATCCCAGTTAGGAATGGTCGGAGACGGGAAGGCAAATGATATTAGATACTGTAGCCTAGAGATAATACTAGTTGCTAAGGAGTGCCACCCCTGAGACGCGGAAACCGCACCCCGGTGGTCAACGTGACTTATGGGCACGTGATACCGCCTACAGACCTATCACAGGCTTCAATGGGAAAGATCGGTAACAAGGTAGTTTGTCATGTGATAGCTGCTCAGGTGCTGTGAATATTGCTAATATAAAGAGAGAATGATATGGCTGGAAAGGTGATCACAGAAACAGTCTCTTAGGGCTAGTGGTATACAAAGAATAGGTACGATACCATGTTAGCTGCCTAGTACCCACCTATATGCTGCTAAAAGGGGCGAAGATAATCTTAAGAACTTGGGATGATATATCCTAGATGAAGATTGATCCCGCATCCCGAAGCAAGCGCCGTTCTCCATACTTCAGCACATGTCTTGAAATTAATAGAGGAACCCTTACTTCCACTAACCCTTATGCTAAATTGACCACCTATTCAACTCTCTTCCTATTTTTCTGCCACCAGACTCAACCTGGAATCAATAACACCATGAGTCTCCCCAATCACAACCACCAGATCCATCGCTTCATGTTCGGAAATTCGATCGTCGCTATCGAAATAATCCAAGAGATTAGAGATGCGGCAGTACATGTTCCGCAGCAGTGTGGGATGGTGGAGTAGCGGATATCGACGCTGGGTTGCCGGCGGGGTTGGTGGCGGATAAGCCGGGGGAAAGCGGGGGAAAGGCTAGACTGAGCGGCGAAGGATGCTGAGCAGGTTTAGGTATTGAAGTTACGAAGTTGCAGGATCAATGGACCCGGAAAATAAATTAACATGCTGTCCGAGATGAGAGTGAGATTCATTATATAAGAATCCGCTGTGAAGTGGTCCTCCGCAGTACCCTCACACCCGCACTTCCGGCAGAGGACTAATACTGCGTCTTGGCTAGATACCGACAATGTTCCAGATCCGGCACATTCCTATAACCTGGTTTAGGGTATTGCAGATCCGCTAGTACCATCTGCGAGGCCGTAAACTCGGGCCAGTGCCAATCTGCGAAGAATTCGATCGTCGACTCGTACCCACGCGCGGCCAAGTAATCTGCCGGCACATTAGGGTTACCGGTGCGCGCAAAGGATCCCCAGATGTCTTGTACCGCGTTGGTGTAGTAGATATCCTCCGGGACACGGATCGGCTGGTCGTAGATGTAGTAGGTTCCAAACACCTCATATAGGTCGCTCGAGTGACACCGATAATAAGGGGTATCCGGTTGGCCAACGGGGAACGTGCACAAGTTGTAGAAATCGTAGTAGGATAGCGCATAACCTCGTTGGTGGTAAGCAACGTGCATACTAGGAAAGGCGACCGTGGAGGCACCGACCATGGCGTAGGCACCGTTTGGACACTCCTGATTGTTCTCCGTCGAGATCTTGACGCTGGCGTTGTACACGCTCGGATACGAGACTGACCCGTTCTGGAAGGTCTCATTACTGATTAGCCACAGACCCGAAGAGATGATGTGGTCCGCCTGTTTTTGGTCGATCCAGCCTCCAGGGATGAGCAAGTCCAGGGCAGCCTAAAAGTCGGTCATATTGGGTGCGAGCGTCGTGGTGGTCAGGGATTGAGTCTCCTCCGGCATCATGGTGGACATCACCCGTACCGAGTTAATGTATGAACTGCCCTGAGCAATGAGCGCCATGGGCGCATCTGGCAAATACACTGGGTCAATGACGGGCGCAAAGAAGATATCCGTACTGGCGTTCAACAACACCGACGCGGGCAGCTCCTGTAGACAGGCCAGCCGAGACACCCCAGTGTCGTTGCAGTACGGGGTGAGATAGGGCTCCGCCAGCTCGGCAATTGCCTCTTGAGTACTAAAACGACCGTTGCCCGAGGACTGCTGGATGACGCCCTGGAACAATCCAGCGGCCTGTGGGGAAGCGGCAAGCTCGATGCAATTGGCTCCGCCAGCTGACTGGCCGAAAATGGTGACGTTGTTCGGATTTCCCCCAAAGCCCCGGATATACTGCTGCACCCACTCTAGGGCCGCAATGTTGTCGGACATCCAGTAGTTTCCGGGGATGATTCCGTCATCAAGCGAGAGATAGCCGAAGATGTTCAATCGGTAGTTCGAGGTGACGATGACCACGTCCGACCGCGATGTCAGACTTCCGCCATCAAAGGTGAGATCGGAGCCGGTGCCTTGAGCGAAGCCCCCGCCATGGATCCAGAAGAGCACGGGTTTCAGCTGATCGTCGGGCACATCAGGACCCGGGAGGAATGGGGTGTATATGTTCAGGTAGAGGCAGTCCTCATCATTCCCCTATGGATTCAATCCGTAACTGTTCCCCTCAAAGTACCCCTGTTGCAGACATGCGGGGCTGTATTGGGTGGCATTCACATAGCTCACGTTGGTTGCATCCCAGGGTTCAGCATACTGGAAGCGCCGGGCGCCCACTGGGGGCTGGGCGAACGGGATACCAGCAAAGCGAAAGGTCAGGTGGTCGCGCAGACCCTCAAAGGTGATGTTGCCTGCCGTGGCATTGACCCGGGGGAGGGACGAGTAATCCGTGTCCACCCGGTCGACCAGGGGCGCCGAGTTTGTGCAGACAATGGGCCACCCATCGTCGGACGAGGAATTCCCACTCGCGGAAACACCGGATAGCGTGACAGGCGCACTGCAGCCAGTCCAAAGCAGCGTGCCATTAGGGAAGGTCCCCAAGTACTCCTGGTACTGGAAGGCCCGGCGAAAGGCGTCCACGTCATCACAGTCCAACAATTGCTCGCCATAGTCAGCACAGATGTCTGCTGCTTGGCTGCGATGGGCCGTTTGATGCACCAGTAGCGCGCTGGGCCGCTCCGCATGAGCCGTCCAGTTCCCGTTGTTCTCAAACAAAAGAGTAGTGGAAGCGGATGAAACTTTTGCCCCGGCCGGCAGAGCCAGAAGCAGTGACGCCAGAGCGCTGATTCCCCGCGCGAGTCGTGCCATCCTGCAGACGGTCGTGGATCTGTACTAAGTGGGTAGCCCTGTAGTGCAAATATCTCGCTCGACCGTCTCGACATCTTATATCTTCCCAGCCCCCGCAGCATTGAGATGTTCGGTCCGAAAGTGGGCAAGTCTCCGCAGGTTAGCGGACGCAAAGGCCTCCGTCGTGTAGATCCCCCAGCAGCGTGTCATGCAACTTTGTTTGCCGCTGCAGATTTCCCCGCAGCCCCGCATTTCAACCGCCCGGTTGACGATGATGAGGTGTCCGACGGATTCGCAACTTGCGACAGCACAAAACTGGGTATATAAGTAGCGTAGATTGACGCGAATCAATTCATTGCACTCGCTGTAGGGTGTCAGCTCAATTGTCATCATGGTGCCACGTATGCCCTCACTGGCGGCGCTGTTGCTGGCTGCCTCTCCGGTCGTGTCGGCCGTGAGCAACTGCTCCATTGAGACCTTTCAAGCCTTTCTGGATGCCAATGGGACCAATGCACAAGTCGTTTATGCCCACCACTATGCGGAAAATTCGACGTTTGTGAACCCAAACATCACCTCTGGCGTTAATCCCACGGAATTGCCCGCAACCTGTGCCATCCAGGTCAATGCGACAACCGATGTCAACACCCATTTCAGTTTCGGGGTCTTCTTCCCGGATGCATGGAATGAGCGGTTCTTGTAGGTGTATCGTACTCAAGCTAAGAAATAGAAATGCTGATTGAACCACAGCCACGCCGCGCAGGAAGGAGAAGACATCAATTGGGTTGATATGGTATGCTTACCTCCTGTTGATTATCCACACTCACTAAGTTACTAGGCCATCGGACTACGTTATGGCTTCGCCGCCGTGGCCACCGACACCGGCCACACTGGCTCGGACATGAATGGCGTCTGGTGGAAAAATCCCGAATCGATCAATGATTGGGCCTGGCGCGCCAACCACCTCACCAGCGTATTGGGCAAGTTTCTGGTCGAGAGATTCTACGGCAAAAAGCCCAAATACAGCTACTTTGCTGGCTGTTCCACTGGCGGTCGTCAGGCCATGAAGGAGACGCAAAAGTTCCCACTGGATTATGACGGCGTCATCGCAGCCTGTCCAGCCTGGTGGACCACTCACCAACAGCTGTATAATCTCAAGCAAACGACCTTTCAAGCTCCCGAGGGTTCGCCGCACACGATCCCGATGGAGATGTTTGCTGTCATCGGGGCGGAAACGATCCGCCAGTGCGATCCCCAAGACGGGTTGGTCGACAACATCATCTCCGATCCGCTGGGCTGTAATTTTGACTACCTTCCTTTGCTCTGCACTGAAACGAAAAATACCAGCTGCTTGACGGGACCCCAGATAGAGACCCTGCACAAGTTCTACAATGACTGGGTAGAGACAAATCAGACGTTCGTCTACGCCCATTCGCTGTATGGCAGCGAGGTGATGTGGAATGAAAGCGGTCTGTTTGGCAACGGCAGTGTGGGCAATGAGGATACGCAGCTGTGGTATCCCCAGCACATCCTCGGCTTGTCCAACTTTACCGCAGAGGATCTCGATTATGGTTTGGTGCAGTATGCCGAGGCGACCGACCCAGGGAACTCATCCGCCGATAGCTATGATCTGTCCGAGTTCTATCAACACGGGGGCAAGTTGATCCAATACCATGGTCACTCTGATGCCATTGTGCCCCCTGGTATCGGCCTGTATTACCGCGATCACCTGGCAGCGACGGTGGCCCCTCAGGGAATTGACATTGATGATTTCTACCGCCTTTTTTTGATCCCTGGAATGGAGTGAGTGTACCCCTCTTTTCATACAAAAAAAAAAAAAACCATCAAATTGACTGACCTTTCAGGCACTGCTACCACACACCATCGACGATGAACGCGCCATGGTACATCGCCGGCCCCACGCAGGCCAGTACCCTCAGCTCATCCCTCCACAGCGTCCCAGGTTACAATGACGCAAAGCACGACATCTTTCTCGCCTTGATCAACTGGGTCGAGAACGGTGTCGCACCCGAATACATCATCGGATCCAACTTCAACAGTACCGTGGACTTTAGCGCCAGCACCATCAACAAGCAACGGCCGATCTGCGCGTACCCGAAGATCGCTCAATACGTAGGGTCGGGGGACATTAATGATGCGGCCAATTTCGAATGCAAGTCTTTGTATTAAATATCTTGGCAACAACAAGAGTGCAGAAGGGTAGTGTGCTCACTTCTGCAAAAGCAAGCTAGAGGGTGTTCGTATTGCATTTGTGTTGGTGACATATTTGGTCCTCTGTGAATCTTTAGTATCTACTAGGCAAATCTCTCCGACGGGAGAAATTCTGCCAGTGAATTGATGGTGTGCATATTGACACATAGTAAGACTCATCTTATATAATACTGGTCCATGAGCCGTTGTGGAATCCAGCAAACTTACTCTACACTAAACTATATACTATGCTCCAAAACGTTAAGAATGCGAAACACAACTCAGCCCAATCAATCAAAGATAAACAACCAGCACTTCTGTCGGCGAACCGTGCCGTCAATCGATTAACCACCGCTCAGAGTATCCGAAAATAGCTTCATCTTTCTATTGGACGGCAGAGCGCGCTTCATACTAGGCATCTGTCATAATTGCCAGTAAGTCAGGTTGTGCAGCAGCCTGCCGCCGTAACTCCAGGCTGACCCGACAAGTAATAGACTCTACCCGGATGTATTGCTCTGTCCTTGTGTTCGAGGTTCGCACGCGCCAATGTAACAAGATGTTCTTACCCATACACATGCCTACACGTGAGGCTGGATGTCGGTTCTGCGGTGTACCGCGTATTGGCCACCGAATGACCCCTTCACCGCCTTGGTCACTATCATTGTTGCCTCTGCCCGGTTTCTCTCCCAAACCTCATCACCCACTCCTCCAGCGTTCTGCCATCAACATCTTGTCAAACTCCCACAACGTACGGTCTTCATGCCCAGCCAAATACCCCAGGAGTCAGAGGACTCCGGAGTATTATCACGGTTTCCGGGCCTTTTTCCGGCCAAAGAGGAGCCGCCATCACCTTTCTATACGATGCTCCAGTCAGCAACGCCAGACTACCTTGTGCAGCGCGACGAGCCAGTCGACTTCCCGCCTGCCTTTCCCGTGTATCACTTCTTCTACGGAACCCTAACCGCCCCAGCTCAGGTGCAAAGGATTCTCGACCTGCCGGAGGAGCCGCAACTTCGCCAGGCGGAGGTATTCGGTTACGCCATTGCGAAATGGGGTGACTATCCCGCACTGATCAATGGGAAGCAAGGTCAGACGGTGATGGGAGCTGCGTATCTCGTAAAGTCGGAAGAAGAGGCCCAAAAGCTGTCGTATTATGAAACAAATGCGTATGAAGTTGCAGACTGCTGGATCTACTTCAAAGACGAGAAGGAGCCCAAGGAGACCGGTGGGAAAGTCTTCATGTATGCGGGCGATGCTCAAGCGCTATTGGAGCAACGATTTGACCGCAAACTGTGGAGTCGACAGATGGAAAGGAAATTGGGGTGATGGCCTCCCTTTTTGCTACTTATATATCCACACTTATTTCCTCGTCTACTTTTTCTTGGTTCTTTTTATTTTATTTTTTTCGGCCCGAATTATTTTCATGATGATGAAGAAATGTATGATACCTGCGCTTCCGAATTACCGAGGCTCCTATATTGCCTACTCTACGCCAAACCCAGTTGTGTGTAGTTTGGCGAAGAAACCAGTGATACTTACGTGCATGATTGATTCTTACTCCCAAACATTGCTGTTTCATTGAAATACGGGTGTTGAGATTGCGTCTGGAACAGAGAATCTGATTCTTACGAGTAAAGCAATAGCATGGCACAGATATAAGTCGTGATGGTAGTGTTTTCAAAATGACATTGCAGATACTATTGAACGGTTCGCTGTCCGGGGTGTTCGGGAGCAAGTGTACCGGACTAGGGTATAAGCGCTGTATTCTATGATATTGTGAGCATCACGTATGCCACCTTAGTTCTGTTAGACCACTGTAAGCTGTGAAAGGAGATCACGTGATCTCGGACCTAGCCACCTAGTCATCTCCTTCTCGCGTAGTTAGCTAGGCAACATATACTTAATATTATTAATATTACTGTCACAAGTTATGAGCCCTTATAGCAATGAATTATTAAATATTTATTTTTTCTATTTTTTTTTTATTATTTTTATATATTATTTATTAAATAGCGTTCTCTTCAAAGTTTTTTATGCCTTAAATCGCTATTATACGTAGTTTCGCGGGTAAGAAAGTCTTTATAGTAATCTAATCAGCTTAATATCTAGATTTAATACTTATTAATTAACTAGATCTCCCACCACATAAGCGGTATAGTTGAATACTTATAATAATACTATCTAAAGACTTATTTAATATTAATATTTCTAAAACTATTTCTAAGCTTAAAGACCAGACTAATTAGTTATTATAGTAAAGAAACCTATGAAACTATTTATACTCGTATAATCTAGATACATAGGAGCTGTTCTAGGGTAAATATATTTTTCTAAAAAAACTAGTTCTTTATTCTAAAGATAAAAATGAAAATATATATATACTAGTTATTTATATTAGTAATAGTAGCACTTTATCTATTAAAATAGATTTATAAAATAATATTAAATAGACTAAATAATATAATTATATTTTACTTACTATATATAACTTTAATTATAAGAAATAGAAATAATTAAATTACTTTATATTTATAATTTTTAATATTATATGTGAAGCTGGTCCCGCAGCGTATTTCTAGAACTATAACTCTATACTAGAAATATATGTTTTTCTCTAAAAAATATATAAAATTTTTAATTTTATTATAATTATTTATTTATATAATAAATAAATATTTATTTACTATAATAATACAAGTAATTAAAAGACCTTTCTTATACACTACGTGGATACTTTTAATAAGTTTTATAATATTAAAATTATTAATAATTATATTAAATTTCTGTAGTTTTTTATAGTTATTTAAAATATATCTATTTTATAATTATTTATTATAAATTAGTATATAATACTGATAAAAAATGTAATTTTATTATTTATATATATTTAATTTATATAGTTTAAATATATATATAAGAATTAGTTCTCCTAGCTGACTATACACGTGGTTAATAATAAGTTTTAAAATAATATTAAAAATACTAATAATAATATCTAAAGTAGTGATCGCGGTGGTTATAACTATAGATATAAATATAATTATAGATATAATAATATCTATAGTCGTGATAGAGATTAAATAAATATTTTTATATAATATAAAAGAAAGTAACTTAATACTGTTAATAAAAATATTATATAATATATCTTTTATAAATACTATAGAAATTACTTTCTAAGTAAATATTTATTAAACCTGAATAAAAAAATAATTATAAATACTTAGATAAATATAATTATTATATTTATTCTATTTATACTACTGTTAAGAATACTATTAATTAATATAATTAATATTAATTTTAACTTTCTTAATACTTATATTATATTAGTTTACTTTAATATTACTACTATAATTTAAAAAAATTAATATTTAAATTACTTGTATGATTGGATGCTCAATTTTAAAATTATTAAAATAATAATTTATTTAAAATATTATTTTATATTCTTTACTTCTTATATATGCATGGTTAAAATTACTATTAATAAAATTTTCTAGACTATTAACTATGGTATTGTTTTAATTAAATTAGTAAATAAATAAAATAAATCTTATAAATTTTTAGAGATTAACTACGTTTAATATATATTAATATTCTTATATAATCTTATTTTATATAAGTAGTTAGCGCGCTAGGGTATTTATATATATATTAAAATTAAAGAGACTACTATTCTTATTTAATATAGTAACTAGATTAATTTTGTTATTATTAAAGATATTTAATATTTTTTATATATAACTAGTATTATAAGTTGTAAGATAATTCAGGATCTATATTTTTATAATATTTTAATATATTTATTATTTTTTAATTTTATTATTAATACTATTAAAAAAATAGTTTCTTTATTAATTTTAATTTATCTTATGTACTGCTGTACGGCTTATATTTTTAAATAAAAAATTTATAATTTTATTAAGTATATTATGTGACGGCAGCCTCGTTCAGGGCCTCGTTCAGGATCATGTGACCACGTTTGTTTCGTTTGCTTTACTGTCGTTTTCTTCAAGCGAGCGCCCACAACACTTCTTGTTTTCCTTTTTTCCTCCTTACGCTTAAAGTTCTAGAGTAGTTAGCACCAATACGACCTCATTTTACTGTGTTGAACGGCCGTCTCATATTATTAGTTTTAATATTAAAAAAAATATTTTATTAGTATTTTACAAATCCTACCTCCATAGAAAGAATTAAATATTATTTATCTTTTATATTAAATTTTATAATCTTAGTCTATATATTAGAGATTTTATTTATATAGATATTTATAGACTGCTATTTATATACAGCTAAATTAATATATATTATTTTATTATTTTTATTAATTATATTTTTTAATACTACTGGATGTTCCTGCTTAAAGAACATAGTAAAATATATAATAAATTTATTACTTTATAAAACTATCTTAAATACTAGCTAAATATTAATATTAAATATATTTATAGTAATAATGCGCCTGAATATTAATTATTTATAATTTATTATTAAAAATAAAATATTATCTAGAATTCTGCTCTATATTACTACTTGAATCTTAATCCTATTATTAAAATTAAAAACTATTATTTAGTTAAATCTTATATATTAGTTATAGTGGATAACTAGTTATTTTATTTTTTATAAAATTATATTATTTTTATAATTAACTACATATAGAACAGACTCATATATAGTATTATTGGGAAAACTCTCTATAAAGCTTTATATAATATATAACTAAATATCTTATAATAAAAAGCCCTTAGCTATTACTACTAGTATCTTACTTTTAAAAAGACTCGCGATAAACTTAAGAATTATATATAGAAAAACTATTTTATTAGATATTCTAAGTTAGTCTATAAGATCTATAATATTTGAATTTATTAGATTATGTATACTTGTGATATTATCTTTAATAAAAAATTTATTTTATAATTATTATTAATAATATTTATATATAATCTTAATTCTATATACTATAGTGAAGCTAATATAAAAATTTTAGTTTAAAAAGATTCTTATTACTAGTTATTATTTAATATATCTTCTTAATATTAATAACTTATTTTTATTATTTTTTCTAGCTATTCTACTGTAGATAAGTAAAATAATAATAAAAAATTAGACTAATTATTAAAATATAAATAAATTAGTATATTCTTATTTTTATTTATAATTAATAATATTATTTATAATACTACACCTGAACTAGTAGTTATTATTAAAGATAATAAATCTAAAGACTAGCTAGTTCTTGTAGATTTTCTAACTATTAATATTTTCTATATAAAATTTATTATTTTTAATATAAAATTATTATTAATAGTTAAATAATTATTATATTATTTTATATATACTTGTAAACTTTTACGCGTATTCCTCAAATTTTTAAAGATTTATATTATTAATATAAATAATAATTTAAATATAAATATTAATATTTTTTATAAATTATTTATTAATAATTATCTTACTAGTGTCTTATTCCTGGAAATTATAGTTATATAATATTTTATTAATTTATAGGCTAGGGGGATTATCTTTATTAAAAAATTAATATTTTAAAATACTAGTTATACTTTTATTTTATATACTAATATTATAGTCTATATTAAAATATTTAAATAGTATGAAATAGTATATTATAAAATATAGGAATAAATTAAATAAGATATTTTTTATATAATTCTATATTTCTATAATACACGTTTTCTTCTACTTAAATAAATATTTAAAATTAAGTATAATAATATCTATAAGATTTATTTTATTATTAAAAGCTTCTAACAGTATACTAGTAAAGATTATTAGATTAAAAAAATATATATAGTTATTACTAAAAATATTAGTTTTAAAATTTTTATTACTCTAGTTACTAAGTTTTATTAGATTTTATATTATTTTAATATTATTATAGTATTTCTTAATATTAAATTATATAAATTAATATATATTAAGTTATTAAATAGCTTTTAGAAAAATAATATATACAGTAAACTTTTTAAATTATTATATAACTTAAAATAAGCGCTACGCGAGTAGTATAATATATTTTATAATTTTTTAATAGCTAATAATTTTAAATATTTATATATAGATTATTCCATGTTTGTAGGAAAAAATTTTTTTATATTTATTTATATTAATAATATTTTTCTATTTATACTGGATGGTACTGTAGTTAATATTTTTAAAATATTATTTATTAAATTTATTAAATTTACTAATAATAGTTCCTGTATCCATTTTCTAGGTATTAATATTATATAAGTAAATAAAAGTATTTATTTCTTGTAGAAATTATATATATAAAATTATTTAAAATATTTTAGTCTTTTTACTTGTAAGACTTCTCTTATATTATATAATTTTAAAAATTCTTTATTAAAGTATAATGGAATAATAGATTTTAATAATATTAAAATATATTAGAAATGTAATGGTGTATTTATTTAAATTATAATTAATATATATTTTAATATTATGTATATAATAAGTAAGCTATTATTTTTTATAAATAATTCTACTAATCTATATTTTTAAGTAATGAATCTTATTTAGTACTATCTTATTAGTTTTCTTAACTATTATTCTTTTTACTATTATAGTGGATTTAGATTTATTAGTTTTTATAATACTAATTAGACTAGTTTTTATTTTTTTAATATAATATTAATCTCTAGTTATATATTTTAACTTACTGGGAGGCTTATTTCATAGAATTTAAAAAAATAAATTATTATTATATTATTTTTAATTAAAAATAAATATATTACGCAAGTAATAATAATACAGGAGTTAATTTAATTCTAATTATTATTTATTAAACTAGATATTTAGTGTTTTAAAATTATATTTGTTTTAATAACTTATCTTATAGTTATTTATATAAATAACTAATCTATTATTACTCTAATTAAGAATCCTGAGTTCTATATCTATATAAAGTATATCTCTATTAAATAGTATTTTATACATCGTGAAGTACGTGTAATAAATATTAAATTTATTTATATTAATATAATTAAATAAGTAGCTAATAGTTTTATTAAGTTACTTAAATATCTCATCTACTCCTATTTTATTAAGTAACTCGGTATAGTAAATTATATCTAAAATTATATCTAATATTTCTGTATTTATATATCTTTTACTTCTTATTTAAAAAATATAAATAATCTTATATCTTCTTTTTTTTATATGTAATGTTACTGACTACATCCTCGCTCATAGGAAGTATGAAAAGAGATCACGTGATCTTAGACTTAGCCACTTAGTCATCTCCTCCTCGCGTAGTTAGCTAGGCAACACACACTTAATATCATCAATATTGCTGTCACATAAGCCATGCGTAGTAGAGAAGGTCGTCCTTCTAAAGCTCACGTAATAGGCGGAAGAGAAAATAAGATACTTAGCTGTCTCCTCTATTTCGCTGTCCGGCTTCATGAAACGATTTGGTTACATACTTTAGCGTATTGGATATCAATCATGCGTGGCACGGCATTCGGTCACGTTCGCCCAGAGAGCAACCAGAGAAGTAACATATACCAATGTTACTAGTAGTATCATCATGAATACGTTCTCATAGGCATCTGTGTTCCAGTCACATGACCGCGAAAAGCAACCCCCCCCCCACCAAAAAAAACGGCTACTCCTTGAAAACAGAGACAGATTCCAAGAACAAGATGACCTTGGGTTATTCCAGAAGGACAGAAAGACCTGAAAAGGTTATAGGAGACGCTCCGGGACAAGAGTAGACTAGATAGGAGCTCTCAAAAGGTTATGCATGTGACGGCACAGACTCGGCATATTTTCCTATGGCAGGAACGAGGATGCAAAAATAAATGGAATAGCTGAAATAATACTTCCATATCCGGAGGGCTCAGTAGGAACCCATGACCTCGGTCTTGCTTCATCCAATCAGGATGGGCGAAATGATCGGCTCTTTTGACCCCGATATCAATCGGACCTCCGTTCAGGGAATCGATTCCGCCGAGCCCGGTGGAGTCATGGCGCATTATCGCTTAATATTCCCTGGTGAAAAAGTCCCAGGTAGCAGACAGGAAAAGCCTACCAATCAATCGGAACCGGTGTTCAGCCGCAGGAATCCGGTGCGTCAGGTACCTGATGCTGTCCCCTTTTTAAATTTAAACCCTTGCTGTTCCCATTCAATGAAGACCGCCAGCTGGAAGCTTTGATCGCTGCTCAAATGAATACGGATTAACACCTCGTCGATCTTTACGCACCATTCATTCTTTTATAATATAATATCCATTCATGACTGCACCATGGGCCGAACCTGGACCCAGTCCTGGCTGCCCATCCTCGTTGCTCTATCGCAGCGAGTGTCGGCAGCAACCATTCCCGCAGTCACAGTGACTCCCACCTCAGTCACTTCCACTGTGACTTCAGCTTCGGCATGCACAATTTCGGCCCTGCCCACTACCACGGAATGCGTTGATGGATATTATGAATACAATGGCGATTACTACCAGGTGCTGTGCAGTGATACCGTACAGGGTTACTCAGGATTTCTCCCCAATTCGCGGCAAGACGACATCTGGGGTTGCATAGAGGTTTGCTCGACCTATTCCAACTGCATTGGAACGTACTGGTTCCTCAACATTTGTTACTCGGAAAGTGGAAGGATCGATTACGACTACGTGCCCTATGATTACAGTGACCCTGATAACAATGTCGTGAACTACATTGCTTTACGATTGGATTCCAACCCTTGTGCGACGTCTACCTCTGTTGAAAGCTCTTCCACAGTCGTTCCTTTGTCTGCGTCAACGTCAGCTATCGTTATTCCATCTTCAGCTCCTTTGTCTTTGGCCGTGTCAACTGTCTCCCCAATCGCGTCCCAGGGTTCGGTATCTTCATCAGTCCCTGTTATTCGAAGCTCCACGTTGCCGTCCGAATCTGCCAAACCATCTTCTGCTGCAGTCATTCTTTCGTCGCGCCCTTCGCCGTCCCTCTCAAGCTCTATTATTGCCTCACAGGCAGGATCCAGCCAAACGTCATCCATAAATGTTGTTCAAAGCAGTCCATCTCCTTCAGCCGCGGGAGCATCGAGTCCGCTTTCTATACCGACCATGAGCCCTACTCGTGGGCGCAATATAAGAACAGCCAGTGCATCACCTTCGATATTCCGCTCAACCAAAACGTCAACTATTTTCACTACGGAGACAGTTGCCATTGAGACTACAATTTGCCCTACAAGAGCTACTGGAACAATTGCTGCGCAAAGTACTGTGGACACCATCTCGTCTGCTGAACAACAAATGACAACGTCCACTGTATTCACCACTCAAGTGCAAACAGTTACAGCCTGCCCATCCTGGGTCCCGGATTGTCCCGCCTCGGCAAAAACCACCCAGTACACGACAGAGATCGTGCCCCTCTACACTACCATCTGTCCAGTTGCCTCTGAGAATAGTGCAGGCGCCACCAGCACAAGCACTGTTGAGCCGACAGGCACTGCTGTCCAACCTCACGAAAGCCTCACCACATCCACTGTATATACCACCCAGGTGCATACTATGAGCGCTTGCCCCCAATGGAACCCACATTGTGTCGCCTCCGAAAAGACGACCTACCTCACAACTGAAACCGTTGTCGCATACACCACCATTTGCCCGGTAACAGCCACGGAGACAGCTGTTCCTGTTGCAACAACAATAAGCGAACAGTCCGGGGAACACCCGAGTGAACACCTCACGACGTCTATAGTCTATACCACCAAAGTGCACCCCGTTACTGCCTGTCCTTCGTCAGTCGCGCACTGCGCTGACTCCCAAAAGACTACCCATTTCACCACCGAAACCGTAGTGGAATCAGTCACTGTTTTGACCATCACCGTGGAAGCGACCGGGGTTTCAAATGCTGCTACTGTCCCAGTTCTTCAACCCGCTCCTTCTGCTGAAAGCACAACGGTATCCGCAATCACGACAGTCTACTACACAACCGAGGTCTACACAATCACCAAAGGACAAGCAACGCATCTCACCACGGCCGCCTTCCCCATGACTACAACACTATACATCACTCGGACAGTCACGGAGTCTATGCCCACCGAGACAGCATA
This sequence comes from Aspergillus ibericus CBS 121593, assembly GCF_003184845.1. Lineage (NCBI taxonomy): Eukaryota > Fungi > Ascomycota > Eurotiomycetes > Eurotiales > Aspergillaceae > Aspergillus > Aspergillus ibericus. Next base: position 107,591 of record NW_020292110.1, read on the forward strand.
TCCAATCTCAACCGGACCCTACAGCCATCCAACTGACTTCCCTGCACCGGACACCGGCGTCAGCGCCGATTCCCAAAGCCAACCCGGGAAGGGAACATCTACTCACCCCTCTGGAAACAGTGACAGCCACCCCGGCAGACCTGGTGCTCCTATACCACAGGGCCAATCCCCACACGGCTCCTCTCCCGCTGGCTCCGGAATGAAAGGGAACCATAGCTTCGGCATTCACCCCTGGTCCAATCAGTCTCATTCCGCTTCGCTGGCGCCCTCTTCCAGTCTCGTTTACAGCCACCCTACCCCTGGATTTATTGAAGGCAGTGGGACTCTTTCCGGACAAGCATTCAGTATATTTATAGCCGATTCGGCCCAATTCACAGGTGCTGCGTCTAAGAGATATATCTGGGGAGTTCTTCCCGTCTTGAGTGCGGTGCTTACTTTCATTCTTGTTTGGTAAAATACCTGGCTCTGTTTCTTTCCTTTAATAAATACAGATAGTCTAAGTCTTTTGTTAATTCCCTGCACAATTCTTTCCGATGGTCTGGTCTAAACTCACCCTGTGAATGATACATATCTAAAAGGATGAGGGGCGTCAGACTCAGCACTGGACGTTTTCATGGCAAAAAAAGTCCTGTCCAGCTCGACACAGAGATACAGAATCTTTCCAACTAGTAAGCCATATATCAGCCTCGGTTCTGCAACTCTTTCAAACGCTACACTTTCACGACCTCGACGAATCGGGCTAATTTGAGGACATGTGAAGAGATGTGCGCGAGCTGCCCTGTGCGAGCATACACTTGGTATTTCTAGATTCAAGAGAGTAGATGTACTATTAAGTCCGTGGTGAGATTCTCATCGAAAAAAAAAACATCAAATCCATACATCTGAACACGTTACTACCAGCTCTAAGTAAACACACAACACGCACCACGCACCACGCACCCTGCCCGCAATCCCCAACAAGCAGCAAAACACCTACCAACACAAACCTCCCTACTAAGTAAACTCTACTCCTCGAAACCAACATCCCCCCACCCATACCGCTCACAATTCATATGCCAATCCACAAACCCATGCTTGTACGCAGTCCAAAGCCTCGCCGCTAACCGGACCTCCCCACCGACCTCCCCAGAACTGTGCACATCAGCGCACTGCACAAAAACGCGATCCAACGCCAGCGTCGTCCGTCGCACCTCCTCCACCGTTTCATAAAACGTATCCCGAAACGTCCACAACCCGGACCCAAACCGCGAGGTCCTCCCCGCCTGTCGAGTGGTCCTAGTCTTCATAGAGAGAAAGTTTCACGTCTCGCCTGCCAGGATCTCTTTCGGACAAGAGAGAAGGTCATTCATATGGTTAAAGAATGTGCAAATGGCTGGGACGGCGGAGATGAATACCCTTGAGGAGACTTCCTCGTGGCGAGAGGGTTTGAATATCGCGACGAGAGAATGTGGTAGTATTTGGTGTTCCAACGATCGTTACTCCGTTTTGGGACGAATAGCATGGCCTTTCTGGCATTTGGGGGCTGCTCACTACACTCACAGGCCGAGGGAATTGGATGAGACGTGCAGGTCAACGTTTTCGGAAATCTATCCTTCATATGGAACAGTCAGGAGGCCGTCTAAAAGCAATGTCATCATCATCAGGATAGCTAAAAGTCGATATCTCAGCAGACCGGTTGTCGACCACTGTCGGTACAGCCATCAGTATGTGTGTAATTGATGGACCTACCTGAACTGGAAGCAAACATATCCAGTTACATGATGAAAGGAGATTGGAAAGATGATCATTTTCAAAGAACAGGGTATGACCAGATTGTGTAACCGGAATTCAGGGATAGCGCAAGAGTATGCAGAGAACCGGTAGTAGTGCCATCATTAATCCGACCACTAGATTATGCAGCACGTGTTTGGGATGGGTGCTTGGATGTCATACCTCCAGCGGGTGGTAAGCAAGGGACAGGTGACAATCAATGCCAGGCTCTTTCGTGTGACATCACACTGTCCTTGCTTATCCTTGAACAAGAGTTTCTGTCACACAGCGGCATCTATGACCTCAAGGATCAGACCATAGCCCGTGGGAAAGTAGTCAGGCGCTATCCTAGTTGACGCAATCCATAAAAAGCACACCAGCGCAGTTACAAATGTCCCTTGCACAATGAAAGAAGGAATAACTGGTAACTTTATCTACCGCACAATAGCTCTCTATAATGATTTCCTTTCACAACAAGTCATGCCAGTGCGCTTTTCAGCCCTATAATATCGTAGCCCTAATGCACGCAGGCAGCAAGGGGTGGGTTGGGCAGGCTGAGCAGGTGAGTTTCCGATGGTCTACAGATGTATAGGTTCTCTGGATGCTCGCGTCAATAAACGGACAGAATATCTCATCTTATTCAGACGTGCCCATGAAAAGGTACTCACACAACCGGAAGCCGGGCTATCAAGTCATCAGCGCGTACTAGTTCACGTAGCCCAATGGGATAGATACCCTTCTCATGGAAGTACAAGGCAGTGAGATCCTAAATATCTTTTATAAGATAATAGATTCTTCCAGTCCATGTACATTACCCACCTCAAACAACTATGTACATCACATCCCCGTCACTGCAAAGAGCAACAACCGTCAGGCAGCTGAACCTACAAATGCATCATCCCCACCACCGCATCCGTAAAATTCCACAACGGGGTCGAATAATCCGTACACCACGTATACCCCGTATAATACGTACTCCTCTTCCCCTGCAACCCATGCAGCTTATCATAAAACCCCTCCCTGATCTCCTCAACCCCCACCATCAGTGTCTCGGGCGAATGCGACGCAAACGCCGCAATCTCTGGATCCTGAGTGGTATCATACGTCCCTGCATCACGCATACTCCTCAAATTGTCCACAATGAGCTGTTTCGCATCCTCGGCGGTAAAGTTTGCCGGCGCGACGATCTTCGTCATAAAGTACCCCGGCACACCAGAATACTCTAGTTCCCACTGAAAGGGGGGGAGGGGAAGACTCCCCGGTTGGTTATCGGGGTTTACGTTCGCGATATTGATCCCATCTGGGAGACCGGTGTTGGTGATGGTCGCGGCGTAGTATTGCATGTGGGTCCATTTGGAGAAGAGGGATTGTTCGGTTGACGATAAGTCGAGGAATGCGAGGTTGGAGAGGGTTGGGGGGAAGGTGATGAGGAGGGAATTCGCGCGGATGAGGGTCTGGGTGCCGTTGGTATTCTGGACGAGGACCTCCACGCCGGTTTCGTTGCGTGAGGTAGAGATGGCTGTGGTCGAGGAGAAGATGTTTTCCGGGCCGATGTAAGTGGCAGCTTTGTTGAAGAGGGTGTCGGTGCCGTTTTTGGGACGGATGTATCCGCCGTTGAGGAGGGCGTCGATTTGCGGGATGCCGAAGTTTTGGATCACGTAGAGGAGCGGGGTGTTGAGGAGGTCGCCGACGTTTTCGGCGAATTCGAAGATGAGGGTGAGGGCGCCTTGGAGGGCGTGAGCGGAGACGAATTCATGGAAGGGCCGGAGGAGGACTTCGGGGATGGGGTCGGGGAGATAGTAGGCGCCTGTGGAGAGGGAGTCGAATTGGGCGATGGCGGCGCGGTAGAGGAGGAGGCCGGTGATGGTGTCGAGGATGCCGTCGCCGGGGAGGGCGGGCTTGCCGGTGCGGAAGTCGACGTAGTTGGTGAGGAGGGAGCCCGGGAGGAGGGCTTCGTAGTCGACGTCTAGTTGGGAGAAATAGGTTTTGGTGAGGTCGTTGTTGAAAAAGCCTTCTATGCCGTAGTTGACGTATTGGTCGTCGGGGAGGTAGATGGTTTCCGCATGGCCACCGAGCTTGTCTTTCTTTTCGACGAGCGCGACGGTTTTGTCTTGCGAGCGGAGTTGGACGGCGGCGTAGGTTCCTGTTGAGCCGCCGCCGAGGATGACTACGTCCCGGGTTAGGGTGGATGTAGAGAGAGCCAGGGACGCGGTGGCCAGGAGAGCGGCGAGACGCATTGTGAGGCGGAGGGCTAGGCCAAGGCGATCGCAAGAATGGCAGACGGGTCATGGATCTCATCTTATATCTTTGATCTTTCTGTCTTTGTTCCCGAGAGTGGATCTTTCAAGATAGGGAACGGGACAAAGCTTGGTGCATAGGCGATAGTGGCCAAATAGAGTTCGGCGCTCCACCAGGTCGTGAATGGGACAACTGCAGGGTGCTTCGTGCCTCTAAGCTAGGTTAGGGTTGGTGGAAAGCATGATTTAGTTAATACTACACATATGACATCCGTCACCATCGGGCATACACAACATAAGATCGATTACCGTTGGCTTGTGTGATACGAAGACACTGGACTCGTACAGTATTGTGTAGGGTTCTGCATGGATAAGTGGGTCACCCCTGGCGATCTCAATTTTCGATCCATTCCGACCAGAGTTCATTGGCTGATTGTATTCAACACTCCAGCAGCCGCAGCCAGTCCCTTAATTGCAAGTTTGTGACGCAAAAGACTACGCGATTATTTCATCAAATGGGGCTGTGGTTTAGTGGTATAATATTCCCTTAGCATGGGAGAGGTCCGGGGTTCGATTCCCCGCAGCTCCATTTTTTGTTTTTCCATGTCTTCTCTTTCACTCTCGGGCAATTTTTTGCAGGCAAACACAACAAAGTAATGAGAACTTTTGCTAGTGCAGGAGCGTGGAACCGGTCGCTCACGTCCGACAATGGCTATTTGTGATATGTTTTCCACTTCCTTATGCCCTTTCTCTCTTCAGAAGCTTACAGACTGGCAAGATGCGTTTTTAATGTAATGTAGTTCAGATTATTTTCGTCATCTCTTTTTATATATTCTCCGTCCTAGAACATTCTAAACCGCTTAGCAAGTCACCCGAGTTCATGTAGATCACAGCGTCTCTACCCAACATTTAATGCATCTTCTTCTTCTTCTTCTTCTTCTTCTACTACTACTACTACTGCTGCTGCTTCTACCACTACATATGTTTGATAGCTTCGTTTTGCCGTGGTTAGGGAACTCGTAGGGCTCGTAGGTCCGAGACAGAGTTACGGTCTCGGAGCCATGAAGTCGCACAGGCATCCGCTCATCTTAGTATTTAGGGCGTGGACAGGCTCATACACATAATGTAAGCGACAGTTCAATGGACCCTTGGGCCCGATTCATGTGAAAAAGAAAAGTTAACTAATAGAAATTCGTGTGTTTCCTTCTCGCCTGGCCTCGAGGCGGCAGGCTGCTTCTTGGAAGATTGACGAATCGCAGCATCTCTCGGAATTACGAGTAAATATCGGCCCGAGGGAATGACACTCCCGAACACCCCCTCTTCCGCTGCCACTTCCCCCGAGTCTGAACTGCTGCTTGCCACCAGACAAGATGACCTGATAGTAAGGTATAGATCCATTCATGGATCTAAGCTAGGCCCTATCCCTCTAAATCGGTAGAGCAGGCGACCCCTCGGATCCGTTTCGAACTATCAGTCGGATTTCCCGGGAATTATAGACGCCTTCGTAGACTTGGTAGTCCGTGTGGCAGAAGCCGGCGGCGGCGACTTTGATGAGGACGTCGGTGGAGGTTATGGGGTTGAGGGGGGGTGTCGTACTGGTTGTGTTAATTGGGTGTTAGGGTTGAGGACAAGGGGGTAGGGGTTTACCTGCACGAGACGGAGGGCTTTCATTGTTTGGGGGATCATGTTGGTTTTCTGCTGTGGTAATGCTGTTGGTTCAGACGAGATGCCCAAAATACGATTAACTAACCCAAAATAGCCTCAGTGCAAACCTACTATTTATCTTTCCTCTAGCAAGAAACTATAAAGGTGAGTTGAGATGAGAGGGGATGAGAGTTACCTTCCGCATTGGCTACAAAACTGGCGCTGTATCATGAGGAGGTTGGTACGGGGAAGGGAGCTGAGAGAGGAGGGAGAGGGGCATACCAAGACAACATTCCCACTCTGGGTATCTGTATCATTGTAGGTTTTTAGGACGGATTTGGAATTAGTGAAGGTTACTTTGCTCTCGTCGAGGACGTAGTTAATCGAGGGGCCTGCGGTAGGTCAATACGAGTAGCAATGTAGAGAGAGAAGGCATGCGGGGTACATACCACCTCACGAGCGGGCGCAATTGCGACTACATTCCCCAAACATTAGATCCGAGATAGATAAGACGGGTTAGGATCTCTTACCAATGACATCGCAGAAAATCCGCAGGCTGTTGATCCAGCGAGACTTGGATGCCTTTCCATATGCAGTGGCCGGTGTAGGACATGGTGAAATTCCCTTATTTGGTTGTGTGGGGTGATAGTACAAAATATGACAACTAAGCACTAATCTTCGAACCGCGAAATGCTGGGCAGTGCAGCTATATAGATTGATGTTATTATCACGCCCCGGATGACGTGGGGTTGAGGAGCCCGAAAACAGGGTTTAGAGTCTCGGAGCCCGGTTTCTAGCGCTCCTCGGAATTATAAGGTTTGGCGGTTAGAGTTGATGGACTTGGAAGGTAGGGCTGCTGGATGCACGTGCAGGATCCACTGGCGCTTCCACTGGCCTTTGATTGTCAACTCCATCTATTACTGAGGAGAGTGTTCTGCAAGGAGGACAAGGCTGAGTTAAGATCTGGGGTTCTGGTACCTTATGCTGCTTAGACAGGGACCGAGGATCGATGATGACAATCAGGACTATTTTGACTACAGGTGTTTGAAGTGACATGACTTCACTCAATTAGTTGTTATAGGAAGTCTCTAGCGACCAATATGCTTCAGTTGTGGAGTGACTGACCATTTGGTGAGAATATATTTTGTAGTCAGTCAAAAGACAAGCCGAAGCGCCCGTTCCACAGGTACTACTTATTTCAATGCACTATTATAGGGCTGACAAGGCTGATAAACATCCGGACTGACTTATCTGTGCGTGAGTAGCAAGGACACGTCATGCCACTACTGGATACCTATCAAGCAAGCTTTAAAGCACGCTCGTGGAGGAAACAGGCATTCCGCTGGGTGGTACGACTCCGCAGCCTGGAGCAGATCACAGTTGTTGTCCGAGCACTGAGACATTCCACGTGTCATTAGGATGGCACCTTTTAATATAAGTTGTACGAGGCTGCTTAGGGAAGGCCTAGGCGGCTGCAGCAGTCTGGAACAATCGATTTCAGGACAGAAGGGCGATATGTATAGCTCTATGGAGGAGTGCACTAAAAGTGTCTGCCAGGCACTAGTACCACAAGACCTGACCACTAGTCTAGTTTAAATACCACAGGCTAGTAGACACTTTTGGTACACTCCTCTGTATGGAATCATCGATCCCCATGCAGCACAAAATTCTGGCCATGCAGATGTATTTTAGACAGCCCCTGCACGTCGCCTTACAATCGCAAAAGAAACGGCAAGCAGTGGTTGAACTCCCCGGAGCGACGTCTGTGCATGTAAAACATGTCGCTTTTATAACTATGGTGGACCATTGTACATATGTATTGGGGTAGCCTCACAAGGACAGACGACCCACAAAGCACTTCCCATGATGAGGACACATCATCTGCATTCCCACATTTGATTGGCCAATCACTCATGCCGTCTTGGGTATTCGATCCAATTTGGTTGATCTAGTAGGTCAGTCAACTAATTCATCCGATCTGAAGACTGGTGAGGCCAGATCTAGTCATTCGGCATGCCGAGACCGGTTCAAGTCAGTCTAGTAACAGGGTGCATAAACTATTGATTTTCAGAGACATTTGTGATGGTTGCTCAGCTATGTCAGTTTAATCTGGATGACAGGTCCAATAGCTACGGCGCACCCCCACCTGCTTAACCCAATCCCATGGCGATGAGATTCAGCCTATTGAGTCAAAAGCAAAACTTGAACAGATCCACTGCTAGTTACGAAGTCAGATCTGTAAGCACTGCAAGGCCGCCGGCAACCAGATGCCTTGACCACAGAATTAACTGGGGCATGTATGTCCTGCAGCTATCAAAGAATTATTTGACAAGGCCAGTTTGACAAGTCATTCAAGATCACTAAAATTGATCGTGCCTTTATTGCCATCGTGGTTGGGGGTTCCTTCTATTTTCTTTTTTTTTTTAATTTTTTTTTTTTTTTTTTTTTTTAGCTGGCCCGCTTCCGGCGGCCCAACAAAATCGGCGATGGGGGCAGCCCGCTGCCTTCAGCCCTGCATTCTTAGGTCGTGCAGAATGGCCAATGCGTTGGCGATTCATCGCCGCATTGATCGCATGATCGTCTAGCTTTGCCGATCTAGTTGAAGTCAAAAATAGTATATGTGGCGAATTGTTTGGCTAGAACATGTTGGTTTCGGATCTCCCAAGAGACGATCAAGAACTAAAATATGCCAGACTGCCCCACGCATTAATTCTGGTTCACTTATTAATAGTTTACAATAGCAATTTTGCAGTGATGTTAAGCGCAGTGATGAGGTTCATAGGGCTTCCGAGTGTGCAAGTACCAGTGCACAGCCCCATTATGTAAAGAAATAAAGGCAAGTTTGCAGCTGCAAAATCCCAACGCTAGATTCATAGTTAGTTACGGTGTACTATGTATGCAATGAGTGCTGAATCAAGTGTCGGTATGTCTCGGAGTATATTTCCGGCTTAATGTAAGTGTCCTGGAGTATATAACCCCCGGATCAATAATGACGATGATCAGCGCTACATTCTCCGTCTCTACAGTAACATCGACTCGCCACAGTCAGGAATTCCTGTCCTTAAATAGCTTCTTCCTCTCTGCAAGATGACTATGCATATCCCCACCTGCCATTTCAATCAGTTAACTCAATCTGGTCCTAGGCTTCAACCTTGAAGTCAAAAGTGACAATGGCATCTGGCGATATCAAGTTCGTGCATTCCGATCTTGTTGATCGGGAGGAAGTTGCTCGTGTTTGTGCAACTACTCTCCCTGTCCGTATCAGCAAGTATAAAGATGTGGCTGAGAAGGCACTTATTGTATTCCATCGGCAATGGGAGGCGGAAGTGGGATTCGCCTTCCATGGAGGAAGCTCGCCGAAGGGGCATGTGTCTGCCTTCTTTCCCCCTGAGATTAAACCGGATCGAGTAGAAGCTTTTACCTGGCTGCTCGAATACTTTTGTGCTCATGATGGTGGGTATTTCCTGAGCGGCGTATTTATGGACAATGGATCGCTAATACATCACAGATGTGGTCACAACCAGTGGTACTTCGCAGGTATAGCTAAACCGACATAGCTCGTTCTGAGATACTAACAGGATATTTAGACACACCCCAAAGATGCACCAGACTCAGTTGGATGGGAGGTGCGAAAGAGTGAAGCGAGCGGTCTTCAAGTTAGCGCAATAAAGCAGATCCAATCGCAGGTGTTTCTGCGTCTTCTCAAAGTTGACAGAAACCGAGGCAACTTGGTACTCAAGGCCATTAACAACTTATCCAAGATTCATGAGACACTCGGTGCGACAGATTTCAAGTCATGGGAAGATTTGCTGCAGTACCGTGTCTATGATTTTGGGACGGAGTAGGTTCGATGCAATATGGGCTCATGGTGGCTGCTGACACTTGAGCAGGTTCAGTCTGATGTCGATCGTTTACTGCTGCGAGCTGGACTTGACTGCTGCAGATATTGAAGACTTGAAATCAGTGTGGTGGCCTGCCACTGCTGCTGCTGCGCTAGTCAACGACTTGTATAGCTTCAACAAGGAGGTGTCCTTAGAGCTGCCCACAAATTCCACAATGTCAAATGCAGTGTGGTATCTGATGGAAACACTCAACTTGACTGTCTCACAGGCAAAAGAACTACTACTTAAGGAGAAGATAGCGCCTCTAGAGAAACAATTTATTGCCAAAAAGAGAGAATACCTGGCGAGCAATGAGAAGACATACAAGTCGAAAGATATCGCCTATTTTCTGGAGATGGTTGGCCTAGGTCTATCTGGAAATTGGTACTGGAGTGCTGTGGCTAATCGCTTCCACCGCTGGATGGACGTTCCAAACTTGGCTGGTTTGGTACCTTCAAATGGGACAGTCGTTCAATTCGATGAAAACACGGCAACATGCGCTACTTTAATCAAGGGCTCGTCTCTGGGAGGTATGATAAATGGAGTATCACCCACTATTAATATCCATGAAACAGCAAAGGACTCATACCATAAAGTTAGTTGTCTTGCCCAGTATTTGTCACTGGGTTTCTCGCAGAACACTAATACCACATTAGATTCTCCAACAACCCATCCAATATCTCCGGAGTGTTCCCTCAAAAAACGTCAGAGGCACTATCATTCAAGCCTTAAACCTATGGCTCAAAGCACCTGATCCGGCAGTACGCCAAGTGGAAGCATTGATCGGACATCTCCATGACTCGTCATTGCTTCTGGACGATATACAAGACAGCTCTGAGCTTCGAAGGGGCCGACCAGCCACGTATCGTGTGTTTGGGGCGCCGCAGACAATTAATGCCGCAACGTTTGCTCTTACATTGGCGTTCGAAAAAGCTGCTCCATTAATGAAATCAGATACCGCGAGCGGATTTTTTGGTTAGCCCACCATAGAAAGCCCTTGAGACTAAGCTGACTGTTGGGTAGATGAGGTACGGAATCTTCACCTGGGACAAGCGATGGACCTCCACTGGACACGGTGTGGGCAGTGTCCGACGATTGCAGAATATATGGAAATGAATCGGTTGAGTACGATCCCTTTACATATACGCATTGGCCATCTTCATACTGACAATGATTAGAAACTGGTGCGCTGTTCTGTCTCGCTAGCCATCTTTTATATATCAACGGGTCATTCTCGCCTGAGTATGTCACAATCACTCACTAGCTAAACTTGAAAGGTGAACATAGACTGACCACATGATAGGACCATCGCCCAGAACGACATAAACGACCTCATGATCCTCCTAGGCCAATATTTCCAAGCCCGTGATGACTACATAAACCTCGCATCAGCCCAGGTATACCTTCCCACCTGCCTCAATATCGAATAAGCCATCATCTAACAAACCCATCAGTACCAAAAAGAAAAAGGCTTCGCGCAAGACCTCGACGAAGGCAAATTCTCCCTCCCTCTTATTCACGTCATGACACACTCACCGAATTCGGTATTACTGCAAAATATCCTCTGTGAAAGGGCACGACATTCCGGGTTATCAGATGATCTGAAAAGACTGATCTTGGATGAGATGCAAGATCAAGGGAGTCTTACGTTTACTGAAGAGACGTTACGTTCTTTGGAGGGAAAGATTGAGCAACAGATGGAATTGATTGAGAGGTCTACTGGAGTTGCAAATTATATTTTCCAGTTCTTGTTGGATCGGTTGAAAGAGATGTGATTGCATTTCTCTGTGTCTTTGGGTGTGGTCGACTGGAATTTGGGTGGAATATATTGAAAAATACAAGAGAGTTTATGTAAATGGCTTAAGAGGAAGGCAGTCTCTGGCTCCTAGAAATTGCCCAAAATAGTTTTGTAGTGCTAGTGAAAGACGCAATCGCCAATTCTTAATATTGTCTAGACAGGCCAAGAATTATCTAACTTGACGGTCTCTACCCCCAAAGATATATGTACCAAACATCGAGTGAGACAGGAGGCAGTATGAAACGCAGCTGTAACACAAAACAACTGGAATATCTAGAGTATAGGCAACTTGTGGAAAGTCTGGTTGAACCATGTCCCAGAGATCAGCCAGACAGCAGGGTATTACCGTTCCATGCACATGGCAATATGGAGACCTAGTCTCTCGACTCAGGCCTAGAATTACTCGAGGAAACATCAAAGGCAGATAACATAATTTATTCGGATTGATCATATGCAACCCAAGCATCCAGCCCTACATAGACACTTAAAGGCTCTCATAACCCACGCTGAGAATGTCTCTGCACGAAGCATTCACTTCATCATTCTCTTCGTCTATATTCAACACCACTACTAAGCAATCATCATGAACCCCCACGGAAATGCGCGCCCCAACATACCTGAGCGACCCTTCGTAACTGCCGAAGGAGGGTACTATTATCGAAGACAGGCTATTCAAAACGCAAAAGGGACCGAACCGGATCAGGATGGATTTCACATCATGGAGCAGAAACTATTGCGTCGAGTGATACACGGCGATGGCTGGCACCCTTATGAGCTGAGATTCGCACATCTCCTCTGCGTCGGTATGACCAGGGAAGAATATTACACGAGGATGTTTAATTTCCAAAACAACGGCGTCGAGTTCACGCCGGATGATGGTATCATGGAGCGCAACATGCTCATCCAGATCCCCGTTGCGATGGGCATCGGATCGTTAGATTATTCCTCGAATCCATTTCTGGCCGAACACATCACACCGCTCATTTGGACCGAGGGACAAGAGCGTCGACTTCTCCCGATCAACATGCGGTATATCTTGCGAAGAGCCATCGAGGTGTTGAATGGAAAGATTCAGACGGGCATATGGGTCAACCCCGATGATATGCCCGGCACGGTGGTGCTGACTTGCCAGATTTATCCCTGTTGCCATGAGATCGCGGACGTGTTTAATCTGTTGCGGTGTGAGCTGGAATATCTCGCCAATGGCTTGCAACGTAACTCGTTCAATCCGCTCGATCGAAAGATCTGGTTTCCCTATCTGAGGGGCCTTTGCAAGCTCATCGGTGTCTATTGGGTACCTTCCAATGAGCAACTCGAGGTCTTGCGCGCAACCAACGGTGTACTTGACGTGACTCTCGTGGAACGCCTACCTCAGCCCAATTAGCAGTGCATACCAACGTAACTATATGCTGTTTGACATTTGGGCCGGATTGCTTAAGTCGCTCTTTATGATTTGTCAGTTGATCAACACTCTTTCAATCTCTTCAGATAGTATCCAAGTGATTGTGCTCGCCTTGTTCTTACAGACTCAGCTAGTGCTTTCTAAGAATATTCATCTGTGACATATCTTTTTTTTATTGATCAATTTCCTCTAGTCTTATTGTAATCCTCGTAGAAGTAGTAGACGTGATGTAATAACCTGACCCTAGACTTGATCTCCATGATTTCAATACACCACGAGTTCAAGTATTATATCTCCTCTGTAATTGTGGTAAATTAGTAATAGACATGCCAAATATTATCTCATACAGAATATCCAGTCCACTACGACGCGGAAACCTGAATACCATCAAACATTCCTAGCAATATTAGATAGAGTAATGAGAAGACAAGACTTGGACCCTTGAGCTCGTGGGACGAGCTCGGACACCAGGTTTATGTAGTCGGGTTATTTCATCAACAATATACCTATGTAGACCCTAAAACCACGTCCAGTGAAAGACATGAGATATCTGACAACCACACCTTGAAACCCATCAATTGAACAAAGACAAGCACAATGGAGGGATGGATAATGTCATTGACTGAGACTGCCCGATAGGATCTTGGAGACGCAGTTGCAACGACAGATACCCATATCTACTCGGACCTCACCCCCTGAGCAGCCAAAGAACAGTTATAAGTATGTCCATAACCCACCTCTAGCATATCTCTACACCACCAACAAACAAAGCCATTGACCCAACTGGCTCCCACTCACCCACCACACCACCCAACATCCCTCATAGCAAGACCCGAACATGGACGAACCCAACATCTGGCCCCGCAGCCGCATCATCTCCCTCAAGCAACGCACCGAGCCCCTAACCCCACTCATACGCTCAAGATTCCGAACCTTCGCCGACCACAACATCGACGTCATCTACACCGCCCAGACCCCAGAATACATCCGAATCCGCGTATGTTTCTCCGAGATGGACGTCCAATCCGAGATCCACACCATGGGACTCGGCGGCATCCTACTCCCCGAATACCGGGTCCTGGGGGTCCTCGTGACCGCATTGAAGCGATTGCAGAATAAGCATCGGATTATGTGGTACGCGAATGACGAGCCCGGGGTGTGTCGGTTCGAGATGTTGTTTTTGTTTTATCCGTGTACGGCGTGCGTGGGGTCCGAGTTTGAGTATTTGTTTCTCGAGCTGCAGTATCTCATTGATGAGCAGTGGCGCAGGGTGTTTCAGAAGTTGCCGGATTTGAGGTTTCCGTATTTTTATGGCGTTTGTGATGGGGTGCAGTTGTTTGATTATTTGGAGTTGGAGAGGGCGGGGCAGGAATCGGTGGAGTGAGGGGTGGGTTTACGAGATTGGAGCTGCTCGTTTGTTGTTGTTGCCAAATTGATCACGGAATTTTTTGATTATCGACGATGTGTAGAAATAGTTGTCTGTTGGATGGTAGACCTTAGAGGCTGCGTCACAAGGCTCTTTTCAATATAGCATGAAACATATGGTGACTCAGATGTATGTCTCATTGAAAAGAATTGTTTAGTCGGCCTTTCAATGCACGATTGCAATGATGCACCGTTTTAATTATCCACAAGACAGGTAGAGATAGTTGTTCTAGGTACATTAAACTAGTGCGAATGAAATGAATAGAAACTTTTCCCTATGAGCTAGGATTGACAGGACATCCGTATGCATTCCCATTTCATCGTTTTTATTTCTTTTTCTGAAAAGTGATTACATACAAAGAGCCCGATCTATGTTCCTATTCTTAAGTCACAACACGATCTTCTGTTATCCACATGTATTACAGAACGAATCTCAGAGGAACATATGATCAAGGTAGGTGGCGTGTTTGGGATGGTTCATCATGTCAGGCTTTAACATTAATATCCATGGTTTGTGATATCTGCAATCTGGGTACGGGATGGCGAAGTTGTTAAGAGCATATGCGATATGTGAACTTTTCGCAGGCTACCGCTGAATCAATTACGCCCTCGTTATATTTTAGTGAATATGTAAACATCACAATGAAAAAAGACAAGTCTATCTATTCCAACATCATCCGTTTTAGCTCCTCCTCCTCCTCCCCACTTTTATTCACCATATCTTGGAAAATTCCACCCTCCATTTCTACCAACTCGCCGGGAGTACCAAACTCCGCCGCCACACCGTCCTTCATCACCAAAATACGATCAAAGTCCGCCACCGTACTCAGACGGTGCGCGATCACCAGAAGAGTAGTGTTCGTAAACGCTTCCCGGATGGACCGCTGGATCAGGATATCAGTCTCCATGTCGACAGCAGATGTGGCCTCGTCGAGAATCAGGATCTTGGGTCGGGAGAGGATGGCGCGTGCGAGGCAAAGGAGCTGCTTCTGTCCCTGTGAAAGGTTCGATCCACCCGCTGTGATAGGGGAAGACAGAGACAGGAAGATGTTGGCGTTGCCGCTTTCCTCGGAACCAGCGATTGTCGAACTAGCGCCGGAGCTGTCAACCTGGTTGGGCTTAGGGAGCGGCGTGTCGCCTCCAGATGGGATAAGATGGACGCGCATCAAAGCTTCCCGGATCTCGTGATCACTGTATTGATCCAAGGGGTCCAAATTGGAACGTATGGTGCCAGAGAAGAGAACAGGGTCCTGCGGGATGATGGCGAGACGGGTGCGGAGATCGTCAAGTCGGATCTTAGAGATATCGACACCATCAATGACCACACTGCCGCTGCGAGTTTGTAGGAACCGGAAGAGCGCAAGGGACAACGTGGATTTACCTGGTCCGGTCAGTACTATGCAGAATTAGTAGGAGAGGGTGGGGACATAAGCTTACCAGCACCAGTTCGACCAACAACACCAATCCGCTGATTGGGCTCCGCAGTAAAGGTCAGTCCCTTCAAGATGGAAGGCAATCCATCTGCATATCCAACCTCAAGCTCGTTCACTTCGATCCTACCCGTCTCCGGCCAGCTAGCTCGGATGTTATCCCCATCCGGGTTCTCTCCCTGCAAGTCGCGGTACTCGAAAATTCGCTCCGTCGCGTTCATGTACAGCTCCAGCCGTGTGGCAATGTGGATCGTCCAGGCGGTCATAAAATGAAACGTCACTGAAAATGAAAGTGCAAACCCAGCTAAGCTGGCGTCGGTGCCAGGGGTCATAATTACAAACGCGGCTATAGCGGCTGGAAACAAAGAGGCAACGAGTCCCACCCATAGACTGAGCCAGCTACCCAAGAGACCCGAATACCACGTGCAGGCAGCGTATGTGTCGATAAGTTTGTACATCCGCTGTGCAAACTCGTCGGACTTTGAGAAAGCCCGGATGGTAGAAAGGCCGTTGAGTGAGGCAGCAAAATGAGAAATCACCGGGGACTTGCTGTTCGATTCAAGTCGCTTGACGGTGCGTGCAGCACCAATGTATTTTCGTCCGATGAGGGCGCACGTGACCAACAAGGGAGGCGCGACCAAGATCATGAACGGCGAGATGAAAGCCGCGGCGGCCATAATTCCAATTAGCTCCCAAATTGCCGATGAAAAGTAATAGAACACCTCTGAGAGGTTCGAGTCCAGCAAGGTGAAATCCCCCGTGAATCGGTTGAGAATCCGTCCTGTGGGGACCGTATCGAACCAACGAAGAGGTGCCCGGAAGACACTATGCAGCGTAGCCTTGAAGATCGACCGCGACGCGCGAACAGATCCAGCGGAGATGTTGAAAAGACGGCTGACCGCAACGACCACTGACACAGTTGAGATCAGACAATACATCCCCAGATAGAACCAGACGCTGCGGTGAGTAATGTCAATGGGAAGGCTCTTGGAGCTGCTTGAACACAGGGTTTGCGTCGAATAGCCTGCCAGCGATATCTGCGCGGTGTTTCTATAAGGACACACCATGTACTGTGACACTCCCTCGGTGTCCCCATAGGAATTCGCCCAGATTCGTACCCAGTAGGTCCGACCCAGGTTCAATGACTCGGCCAGGGTGAAAATCACGAACAGAAGGATGCAGAATGGCCATCCTCCGGTGGCTTTGAGATAACCAGAATAGACAGATGTTGCGACGCGACCCGTCGCTCTCTTCTCGTCCTCGATGAGTTTCTTGGGCGGAGCCTTGGTGGCGAGGGTGGCAGGGGCAGCCGGGGTTATCGGGCCCTCTTCTTCAATAAGGATCTCCCGCTCCTCTGCCTCTTTGATAGATTCAAGCTCGCCATCAGCCTCCAGTTCGTCCACAGTACCCGCGTGCTTGAGCGTCCCATCAGCAGACAAGCTGACGGCGTACTTTGCTCCTGGCAAACACAACGACACATGATGGGTAGCGAGAATCCGAGTTCGGCCCTCTGCAAGCTCGCCCATGACTGCGTTCTCATAAACGTGCTTGCCCACATGGGCGTCGAGCGCGCTAAAGACGTCGTCCATAATCAGGATTCCGGCACGCGAATAAATGGCGCGGGCCAGACTCAGTCGCCATTTCTGCCCGCCACTGAGACTGACGCCCTGGACGCCCACTTCGGTTTCATCTCCATCCTCGAACAAGGCCAGATCAGCAGTCAACGCACAGGCATCGATCACCTGACCATATCGGACCGGGTCGAATGGCAAACCGAACAGGATGTTGTTCTTGATGGTCGCGTTTTCGATCCATGGGGTCTGGGAAACAAAGGCGATAGCAGTTGGAAGAATCCAGTGCCCAGCCGTGGCCTTGCTGTCAAAGCGCTCCCGGGGGAAAGCCTCTCGTGGAACATGGACGTAGCCATTGAGAACCTCGACCTCTCCGAGAATGGCTGCCAGAAGTAGGGACTTTCCAGATCCAGTTGGGCCTGAGATGACGCTCAGCGCATGGTTCGGGAATACCAAGTTGAGATTTCGCAGCGTAAACCGATCGGTCAAGGAATCCGGATTGTCGCAGGGGAAACTCACGGAAGCGCTATGGAACGAGACAGCCTCCCCTGGATGCGTGTTTTCGCCTTTCTCTGGCGAGTGAAGAAATTTGTCGATTCTGTCGGAGCTCACCTTGGCGGTGATGGCTGCCACCATCAAGTACGGAATATGTGCAACAATCCCTTCCAGCTGGCGGAAGAGACTGATTGCTGTGAAAGCCACGGAGGGTAGTAAGCTACCGTAGACGTACGAATATGTCGCCAGACACAAGGATGTCAAAACCACGGGAGAAAATTCGGACCCAATGGTCATGTAGATATTGTCCACTCGGCTGCTCCACAACACGGCCAGCTCCTCTTCACGTACTGCTTCAAGCTTCTTGGTCCACTGGTCTTCAGCCGCAGAGAATTTGATCTGGCGGATGCCGTGCAGGGCTTCCGTTGTCATGGCGGTTCGTTTATCACGAACGGCCATGAGGGCCTTTTGCTTCTTACCATACCGCCTGGCTAAAGCTTGGTTGATGGGGAAGAGTACCGCAATTCCAAGTAGGCCAGCACACAAGCTTTGCCAGCCGATGAGAAGCCACAAAAATGTCACTGTCACTAGCATTTTCCCCACAATGTTCACGTATCGGGAGCTCTCGGATGCAAACATGGCGATTTGGTTACAGTCAACTGAGAACATGTTGATAATGTCTTCTTCGGACTTGGAGGGGCCATCCTTGTCAGGCTGCGAGGCAAGGTTAGTAAACTGGTGCACAAGACATGTTGGATCAAATACCTCTTCTTTTTCCTTTTCTTCCTCCCTGGGGGGATCCGCGCTGAGCTTCTTTTTCAGTAACTTGCGATAGACAAGACCCGTCAAAGTCGATCGCAGAGCGTCAACAATATAGCCTTTCTCCCACCACATGATTCGCGAGTCCACTAGGGTTGAGGCCACAGTGGCCGCACCAATTGTCAAGACATATTTCCACGCAGTTGGGTCAAGCGCATCTGAGAGCTCTCGTGTCTCCAGGTACTGAAGCAGTTGCAAAATGGCCAAAGACGGACCGATGTCGAAGAAATTGGAAACCAGGATGGCAATCCACTGGCGAATGAGTTGGACACGAAAGTGCCAAGCGACGCGAATCCACAATGGCAGGGAGCTGCTCAAGGCTATGTCGCTAAAGTCATCAGTGGCTTCGTTCGAGCGAACAGCATGATTCATGGCGGGAAAGTCGTCGAATTCCAACGCTTCTTTGGATCCAGCAGCCATGATACCAGGAGCCCATCGGAATGTGAAGCGGTCCCACAGACTGACCGTCATCTCTTGGTCAACCTCCTTGCCTTCGGGGGTGAAGATGGTCGGTCGCCGCTTCACGGACCAAAAGGCTCCCAAGAGGACCAGGACGGTGGGCAGCTGAAGACCGACTAGAAGCGTTGCAGCAGTACCTCGACTGCTGCTGTGGGCGTACTCGCTGGCTAGAGCGTCGAAGGCGATGCCTCCAATCATAACGGTTGTAACTTGCTTCCACATGGCACTCTCAAATCTCGCAACCGGCTGTGCCTCGCGGATGGTGTCTGTAAGTTGCACCAGCAGGAACAACTTGGAGATGTCAGCGGCCCCGCCCCAATTACAGGTCTCTCATGGCAGAATTGTGTTGACTTACCCATGCTGGCGGTAGCAGCCAGATTCCCACGGCGACATTGTTCCCTCCATGCGCGTTGACCGCAGCGATCACCAGGTCTGCGAATGACAGTCCCAGTCCACATAGTCCAAACACAAAGAGCACGATGAAAGCGCGCTTATTCGAGAACTGCGCCATGGACTCTTTTGTGGCCGCTCCATCTTTGTCCTCATGCCGAATGTCTTCAAAAGTCGGGGATTTTGATCTCGTCCGGAGCAATCTCCATGCGGGCCGCAGAGTGCCCAGAAAAGTCAGGACAAAGAGCACAATCGCCGCCTCACCGGGGGCGATGGAGAGCTCCATCGTGCCGACCAAGCTGAGACTTGGAGAATGTGAAAGCGCGGACCCTGTAGCTGGGGGACATGGCGATAGAAAAGATGGGGTGAGGGATGGCGGGTTAATTTGAGCGGATGGCGTAGGCTGGCGCTACTGCAGTCAGCAATATCCAGTCGGCCAACGGGCGGCGCGTCTGATAAGCAGCTCCTCCGCGCGATGCCGGAAGAGGAAGGCGTCGCTCGATGCGGCGTCCCGTTTGAGAGTCCGACGGAGGAGATGAGTCAACCGATAAGAATTGATAAGACATTGACTCAGACGGAAGACAGGGGTGAAATCCGATGGGAGGAAGAAAGAAAGAGACGGACGGACTATCGAAGCCTCGATGGCCTCGGCCGGCCCGTCTCATGTGACTGGCCATTTCTGATTGGACAGCCGTGTTCACGGGAGGACGTATGCCTGGCAGCCTAAGGCGGTCCGCGGATTGCACGGAAGTGATGATAATATGAATGATATAGATAAGCTCCGAGTCGGTGAGTAGCCAGTCAAGATGTCAGGGTCGCAACAGTAAGCAAGTAGGTGAAGGAAGAGCGGCGGTCGACTGGAGAGCGGTCTCGGTGGCTGCAGAATCATCCATGCTCCTCACGAGGGCCAGTAGTGGGCTAGCCATTATTTTCAGCCATCGCCAGCAAGATGGTGGTCTAATATAGGCCATACTTCTCTGCACTTAAAGGCCGAGTCAGGACAGCCTCATTGGTACCCACTTTCCCCGGCCGGCTGCCGACCAAAGGCATTCGGACGGCGGACGCCGTACAATAGTGTAGGATAAAAATAGCCTGGTCAAGTCCCCTTCTTTAGCTGCATATTTGAATAGGCCAAGCTTTTTCTAGCCGCTTGGCCCATTGGCCCGGACTGTGGGCTGGAATGGCGGATGACAACCGAAGAGCCCGCTTGTCGGCCGTCTAGACCTATATATTTATCAGGACATTCAGGCCCCGTATCGATATTTGGATACATAGGGGGCATATATCCCACATCCTATCTACCTCTAGGCCACACACCCCACGTACCTGAAACAGCCCTGTCACTACCCAGCAGCGCCAGTTATTTTTCCGAGTGGATACACGCATCAGCCAGAAAGGGACCCACATGTACCCATCCCGCCCAACTTAAGAGCTGCTTTCCAGAGACAGAAAATAATTCGCTGCTACCGGCTCCCCAACCTGCTCCACTATGGCGACCAAACTGAAATTGTACCGCGAATCGCCAGAGGGATCAGAATAGAGCCCATCCAGAGCAGCCGCAGACTGACTCCAGTCCGCTGGCTGGGCAAACAGATAAAAGGCATAGTAATGATCCGCCGTACCCACAGGTTCTGGGGTATTCCAGGGCGCCAGCGCTTGACTGGAATTGACGAAAATGCCATCATGCACGGTGAGATTACCCTGCCACCAGTGGAGTCGCGTTGTGTCTTTGGCTGCAATGCCCGGAACGATTGGGTAGCCTGTATCCGCGGTGACAGCTATTGAGGGAATGGAGAGATCAAGCATGAAGACTTGGTACGTAAGCGGATCGTCGCTGGTTTTGGCGGGGAATGTGATAGGAGCGTTCGCGGCGACTTCAGAGCGTCAGCTTATATCTGTCGAACTCCAGACGATGGAGAGCAGTCCTTACGTGAAGCATCGATGAAGCGACCGGGAGCGATGACGGTGGTGTTGAATTGCAGGCCAAGGTATGTAGAAGATGAAGGGATATATCCGGGCGGCGACTGGGCGCCGGCCATTCCAGCCGCAAGGGCAAGGGCAGCAAGTGATTTGTACATTATCTGCGAAGATAGCACAACAGATGAGTGTCGGTCATTCAGTCACCCTGGTTTTAGAAGCGATTCTTATACTTTGTGAAGAAACACAGCGCACGATCGGCATTACGCGGCCTTTTGGGGTAGGCCGTGTTTAGTCTGATGGTTCTGAATACTCTGTACTCCGTAAATCGACTAGCACTCGCTAAAACCCATGGCCTTGAAAGGCACGGCGTAATGAAACTGCAGATCCGCCGTGGTACGAGGTTCCCCAGAGTGCCCAAATCCCCACTGAAAGTTTAGATGTACTGTATCCCATCGAAATTTACAGCAGCAACCTCAACGTAGATGACAGATGGTGCTATGAATCTTGCCCAGCCCTATCTCATACTCACTCAGGAGATTAAAGGGCAGAATTGAGGACACAGTGGCTTGGTCATTTCATCAGAGTTCCCACTTTGTCGGAGGTTAATACGATCGCGGTTTACCTGGTATACGCCATGATGCAAGGTGGGCTTAATCGGCAGCGGCTCATCCCGTTTTCCACCAACATGCACTCCGTACATCAGACATGAACCATATCATGGAATCATGAACCTCCAGCACTGACAAGCCACGCGCTGGAAGGTCGATACCGTAGGTATACCGTAGGTATACTGTTTTTTCTCTGACCCCAAGGCGTGCCCAAAACGAGCTCTCTGTAGCAATCCATATTGATCGGGCGTACTCCGTACTTGGATCCTGAAACGATTTGACACGACGCAATTCGATCGGAATAAAATTGCCCGATTAAGGTGGATCGGTCCGTCCAGCCTCGGAGGTATCGGGGTCCCAGTCGGTCCTTCTCCGACAAGGGCCGCATTGGATTTTTTCGGATCATGTTTTTATATAAGGTGTCGAAGTTTGGCCGTCAATATTGATCAAGTATCATGAGATTATACTCTGTCTTGACACAGATAGTGGTCATGTCGCAACTGTCGTAACTGTTAATGTTTAGCTATAGCATCCAAGTCATGCACACATGTCGGTCTTACCGCGCCATCTTCTGAGACGCCCGCACCCGCCATTTGGTCTCTAAAGGATTAGCTGTACTCCACAGGCGATTTCTCTCTGGGTTGCATCTGGCAAGATCGTCTGGATGTGTCAAGTCTGTACTCCACAAACCAGCTTCGCGTGTACTTGAGCAGCACGGCAAGATCATCTCCTCGAAGAGAAAGGCCATCACTTGCAGGCTTGATGTATTGTTTTGGCGTGGGGTATCGGAAGGTTTAAACAATGATGCTCATTCAACTTTCGATGCGCTGGAGATTACTAATAAGTTCCTCACCATTTTGGGGCCGTATCATACTGGGTTCCGAGCTTGTCCCCTTGATTCAAGAAGTACACCATTCGTTATTTGTTTGATGTTTTCTTTCCTTCCAGCTTCTTCTCATCGGCATCAATTTCATCACTAACGACCTTGATAACGACAGTGATATCAAATCAGACCCTGTTAAGATGGGTATCAACGCGGGACCGACTCTCTGACACATGGGAATTTATTGCTGGGTGTTCGCTTGTGGACTGACGTCATGAGCAGTTAGGAGTGAGGAAGTCGATCGGAAGGCAGAGCGGCTCAATCGTCGAGTAATAATTCCTGTCAGCCTGCATCCTACACTAGGCTGTCCGATTTAGGGAAGCTCTGAGCAAACAACTGAAGGATGGAAGTGTTGATTGTTGGCATGATGACGGAGGCGAACGGTGGGCGGGGGTGAGAGCAGGATTCTGGCCTGAGGCATCAACTCATAAGCGGAGAAGAGGGGCAATCCCAGCACAACCAAGGAGTGAATGGTGAGGACCACCTGCATCTACGCAGCGTACATTGAGAGCTTCCTTGATCTCGTGGGGTGATGATATTTGTCGGTGTTCAGCTTATCTGCAGGACCGAAGATGAATGGCTTGAAAGGGCTTATTTCATTAAATTATAGCGGGGTATAACCATATATACTAAAACCCCGCATTCACTAGCTCAATGCTGCACTTCTTCCATGTCACTAATATCTGACCAGATCGAACCATATAGTAAGCTTCTATATGATATATTGGTATTTTAATATATCAAACTAGTTACAATTACTGTGGCTGGTAGAATCATGATTCTGTTCCTCCTGGTGAAAATGTGGCTGTGGTGTCTGTGTGTGTGGCTGCATCGTTCGTCAGGTGACCAATTGATGCCTTCAATTCCAAGACCCCACTAGGATCAACCAGTTGCAGCTTCCCTGCCCATAAACACTTGCATCGAGTCTTGATCTTCGGTCAGAAACCAGTTATCGTCAATAACGCATCCAGCCCCTTCGATGAGATCGTCACGTATCACAGGTCCATCTGATATATGGATGACGTAGACTCAGGTTTCACAGACTAGACAACTGTATCACACCGACCCGTGTAGTTAGTGAAGTTAGGCGCTGGTGTCAGCAATAGTCCAGCTGTGATAACAGGTCCATTCAAGTTCGATGCTGAGTGGGGACATCCCCGCATTCAAGAAAGATGCGGAGAGGAGTTACATCAGAGTGAGATGCATTATGCCGATTATCGATCTAGAGCGACGTTGACTAACAGAGTGGGAAGACAATGGTTTGACAAGAGGTTAATCTAACCTCCATGATAGGGTTGGAACAATCGGCAGATCCATTGTCATCCATGCTCGACTATCCATGGACAATAGAGGGGTAGAGAGGGGAAGCTTTGGTGGCGTGTTACATTGGTTATCCCCCTCCAAACCTCCATCTCGTGGCATAAAAGCCACCCATCCTGCTCAGTGTCCAGCTTGTCTGCACGATGATCACTAACTCCAGTCAGACACCTGAATCATTGCTTCAGACATGGACTTTATAAAGAGAATTCTACCCTCTGCGGTGTCATCCACAGGCGTGAGCAAAAGCGTCAGCAATCTGAGATCCCTGATTGAGGGCGATGCCAGGCTCTATGCGCTATGCTCGCAAATGTTCAGGGAAGCCGCTCCCGGAAATCCGACTGTCCCTAACAACATCGCCACCTTCATTGTACAATTGAACACTCTTATTCAAAGCCCGCCCACATTCTCTAACAAGCGCTGGGCGAGCAGCCCCTTGACCAAGTTCATTGAACCATACGTCCGCACGTCGTCGGGATACAATTTCTTCGTCCACGAAAAGGTCAACGATGCTTTCCATAAGATTCTGAAGGATTGGAGCGACTACCTTTGGTCCTCGGAGTCAGCGGTTGTTCTGACCGACGAGCCGAATGGCTGGTTCAGCCCCGAAGCGTTGTCCGCAATGCCCGATTTTGAGCAAACTTTCATTTGTGACCCCGAAAAGCTACACTGGGGCTTCTCGTCCTGGAACGACTTTTTCAATCGAGAGCTTCGCGCAGGTGCCCGACCGATCAGCGAACCGAACAATCAGTCTGTTGTTGTTGCTAGTGTTGACGGAACAGCCTATAAGATCGTTACTGACATCAAAGAGGACGATGAATTCTGGATCAAGGACCAGCCGTACTCGCTGAAGCATATGTTCGACGGTGACCCGACCACAAGCGACTTTGTGGCAGGTACCATCTACCAGGCCTATATCGAACCTACTAGCTACCATCACTGGCATGCGCCGGTTTCGGGGACGGTCATTAGGTGTCTCGAGATCCCGGGGATGTTCTGTGCTGCACAGCGGGATAGCTTGAGTCTGGATGATTGGGTAGCGGCGTCTCAGGGATACGCTGCGCACACGGCTACTCGAAACCTGATCTTCATTGAGACTACGGACATGGGAGTTGTCTGCTGCCTATTTGCGGGGCTGTTGGAACGAGGCTCGTGCGAGACGAGCGTAAAGGCTGGAGATTATGTAACCAAGGGCCAGCAGATTGGTATGTTCCATTTTGGAGGAAGCACACATTGTCTCATCTTCCGACCAAATGTCAGGCTGAATTGGGACGAGAAGCAATACGTGAAAGTGGGAGAGGCTATCGGAGTGAGAAAATGAGTGTCTAGGAAGTCGTACGGTGAACTCCATTTTTAGCAGAGACAGTTCGGATGTCGGGCGTTGACTGCCATTTTCATGCCGTTTGTGTTACGCGGGTCTGCTGCAGTTGGTTATGGCCGAATGTTACTATATTAATCCTGCCATGTGCTTGCAGCAAGGCCGAGCAATAATACTTACAAGTCTGCTGCGCCCGAGCAGATTTATCCCCGAGATTAAGCAGGCTATGTGCCATTGAATGATATCATTGGGATTAAGTGGATTGATTCCCCTGCACTCCGCGGACCTGTTCTTATCTATCCGATTGGCTATGTGACTGAAACATCACACTTGGACTAAAACTAATGAAATTCATGGAATGAACTACTGACCCGACCGTGTAGGTTCTGTCGAGCCAGTTAAAGGCGGCAGCCATAAGCTAACCGTTAGATCTTATGTTGGTGTTTCATCTTTTGGGGTTCCAACTTCAAGTTCAATCCGATGTTGCGGCAGATCGGGGTACCAAGATGTCAGCGCTATCGATCCGAGCACTCCAAAGTTTGAGAGAAACAAGCCTTCGGGAAGAGGTTCAAACTTTCTAGCCCCTGCTGCCAACACAGAGGCAGCAGCGCAAATTTAGATCCCACGCTATCCAGATTGCGCAGGCAGATGGCAGATCCACTAGTCTTATCCCGGTTAGCATTTACGCTAGTCCGCTGACTAATAGGGCACAAAGCTGCTCGTTTAGGTATGGTGACAAAAGCTATCTGAGCTAGACTTCATCGAGCGATGGAGAGGTCTCGCTTGCTCGAAGTGGCAACCAACCCCGTTGGGACAACCCTCGGTGGCCTTCCAGGAACCAAGTAATATTACGAACTCCTGCAATCTGGCTCGGGCGAGGCTATCCTCGTTTAATTGGATCAGACACCTCCGGACGGGAGCAGGCACCACCGTGCAATCTGGACAGCGGATGCCACGGAATTTTATGCGTACGGACTCCTCTGGTGTCCCTCACGAGGGATAATGCATTTTCCTGGAGAATTCTCAAGTGGAGTCGGACATGAATGGCCACCGGGACACCCGACAATTGAGTTTTTTTTCGGGCTCTCAGACTCAGGGACAAACCGGCTCAGCTGTCTCGTTGCCCCTATTTTTAAGTGGTGAGTTTGACCCTGCCCCTGAGAGCTGTCTAGAGTGGGATTAGCCCCCGCCCATGGCTCGGAGACTAACTCCCGACCGGGCCTGTGATTGGTGGCTGCTCGCTTTGCTTCTGTGCTATCGATAGCTGCTCGCTAGAAGCAGCTTTTTTATCTCCAGCGCTATAACTCCGTGTCGCCGTCATGGACTGACTCCTCCTTGTGCCCTGCCACGAGCCACGAACGCCTTTCCTGCCATCCCCAGAACTGCCTCCGCCCTTTCCCCAACCCGGTTTTCCACCCCCATCTGCGTTGGTCGTGAAACACGGCCATCCACACCAGCGCCGTCATGCTCGGTTTTCGCCATGTCGCGCTTTTGGGTGCGCTTGTCGGCCTCGTGAGCGCCGATTGTAACCCCCTCAACACCACCACCACCTGCCCCGCCGACCCGGCTCTGGGAACGGAGCACACATGGCTGTTCAACTCGACACTGGACAGCAAACTCTGGGACATGCAAACCGGAACGCTGGAATACACGTCGGAGGGCGCCGACTTTGTCATCAAGACGGAAAATGCCTCTACGTTGTTGGTCTCCAACTTTTACATTTTCTTCGGCATCATGGAAGCACATGTCAAGATGGCCAAAGGAGCAGGCATCATCAGCAGCGTGATCCTGCAATCCGACGATTTGGACGAAATTGACTGGGAATGGGTGGGATACAATACCAGTGAGGTGCAGTCCGACTTTTTCGGCAAGGGCAACACCACGACGAGTGACCGCGGTGGTTTCCATGCGGTGGCGAACGCAGATACCGAATTCCACAACTACACCTCCTACTGGGACAAGGATCGTTTGGAATGGTGGATCGATCAGGAACTCGTGCGCACGGTCAACTACTCCGAGGCGCTCACGGTCTACGGCAAGAACTATCCCCAAACCCCGTGCCAGGTCAAAATCAGCAACTGGCCAGTGGGAATTCCATCCGAGTCCATCGGCAACATTGAATGGGGTGGTGGTTTGGTCAACTGGTCGGATGTTCCATTCACCATGACGGTGTCGAAGGTCCGCGTCCAAGATTTCCACACGGGGAAGGAATACGTGTACAACGGAACCAGTGGCTCGTATGAGAGTATCGAGGTCGTCAGGTAATTCACCTTTTCCTGTCAGTTGAATTGTTAATCAACAATTTCTAGTGGAAACTCTACCGCCCAGGCGGAGATCGAAAAGCAGCCCGCGAAGACGCTGGCCCAGAAATGGGCCGACCTCGGCACGGCGGCGCATATCGGCGTGTACTGCGGTGCCGCAGCATTTGCCGCTATTGCAATTGCAGGATTCGTGTTTTACTGCCTGCGACAACGCCGTCAGGGTCGTCTCGAGCGGGCTCTTGGCGAAGGCCAGCCCCAGGCCCCGGACCCGACGGAGATGGAGACGTACAAAAAGCAGTGGAGGCAAAGTGACTGGGCGACGCGTCGTGGCTACCAAGCGGTTGGCCAATAGACGCACTGCCATGAGCGAAACTGATTTGTTTAGATTTATGCATTTTACGAGGGTGACTACATCTTTCTTTCACCTTGTCACTTCTTGAGCTGATGGCTCGCAACCATATACTGTGCTTCAGTAGCCGGTGCAGATTGCCTGCTAACTGACTGGTTGCATTTCTTTATTTTGGACACATTGAGCGATTCTGCGTGGTCATTTGTTATAATTATCGTCTATTGTATATAGATAGAGCTTTCGGCGAAACGCTGTACACTAGGAGTATTATCACTTGGTAGATCAGTACATAGTAGACATACATTTTTTTTCATCGATGACGTCTCTGCCTATCGATACAGCAATTCGACACATCCAATCCCTGTCGATCCTAATATCTACCAGTCGAGCGATACACTTACTTAGCACTGACGGCATAAACTCTGTGATTTCTTTTGCCGGGAACAATTATTACTAGGGCTATGATTATAGTCTCCAACTCATGCAAGGGATACTTGCCACGCAAGATGTCACCGCATCTTGTGCTGGAAGTCTGTGGGTCTAGATTTGTCTAGATCGACTTGATTTTGCACATGACAGCACACGCACAGCAAGCAAGGGAATGTGCCAACTCCAACGCCAACTGACAACAAAGACATGCATCTACCTACAGCAGAGCACATACTACACCGATGAGGGGTTTCAATACGACCGTGCATGTGCCACTCTCTAACCACAACCCATAACTACTAAACCTGTACCCCATCAACCAAACCACCCCCAACTATCTATCAATATCAGAAAGTCCCCCAAATATAATGACAATAACCACCAAACTAATCACCGTCGTCGGTGCAACCGGTACCCTCCCCTCCCTTTCCTTCCCATTACAACCCCATCCACCCTGACAAAGTATAATAAAATAGGCCGCCAAGGCTCCTCCGTGGTCTCCTCCCTCCTCCAAAACCCCAATTTCCGCGTCCGCGCCATAACCCGCACCCCATCATCCCCCAAAGCCAGACACCTCGCCAGTTTAGGTGCAGAGGTGGTCAAAGCCGATGGCTTCAATACCGAGGAATTATCCCTCGCTTTCGCGGGGAGTTGGGGGGCATTTGTGAATACGAATTCTGAGGATCCGGTTCGTATTATTCTCCTTCCCTTATTTAGGTTGGTTTTGAGGTGTAGGGGGGGTTAAGAACTGATTCGCTGGAATATAGGAACTACTAGCAAAAGGTCTAAACGACGAAGACCTCGGACGGAACATCATCTCCACCGCCGCGGCATGCGGTGTGCAGCATTTGGTGTATAGTTCCGGTCTTCCAGTATTCGAACTGAGTAATGGGGCGATATCTATCCCCGGGCTTGATCGTACGTTCCCCTCCCCTAATACCCACCCCAGTCCACCCCCAAACAACCACTAACATCGATGGCAACAAACCAGTAAAATCCAAAGTCTACACCCACGCTACAACCCTCCCTTTCCGCACCACGACGCCCATAATCGCAGGCTGGTTCATGGAAAACCTCCTCGAACGCGAATACGCCGATCTCTTCGGGGGATTCCCGCTCATCCCTGATGAAGAGGGGTACTTGACGTACAAAACGCCGCTGTGGGGTGGGAAAGAAGATTTTCCCTGGATCAGTATCACGGATGACTTTGGGGATTTGGTGCATGGGGTGTTTTTGAATCCGGGGAGGTGGAATCGGAGGGTTGTGCAGGGGGTGGGTCAGGTTTCGGGGTCGGAGGGGGTGAGTAAGGTTTTTGGGGAGGGTAAGATTTCCCTACCTTCATTTTTCTGAATAAGCATGAGGCATGGGTTGATGCTAACGAGGTGCTGGTATAGTGACGGGCAAAAAAACACGGTATATCCCCCTCCTTGATCCCCAGGATATGAACACGCAAGGGGAGTTTTGGCGGGAACAGGAACGGGATGTGTTTGTGTTTGCGCAGTCCAGGGATGGGGAGTATTTTTGTAATGGACCGACGGAGGTGGAGACGGCGGGGGAGTTGAAGAGGGCAGCGGTTAGGGCTAAGGGAGGGGAGGGAAGGGAGGAGTTGATGACGGTGAGGGAGTTTATGGAGAGGGAGTTTGGGGGGAAGTTGTAGGTGGGGTTGCTTTGTTTGCTGTGTTGAGAGGGATGGTCAGGTTTGGGGGACGTGTCTTGTTTGAGAAATGAGGTGAAATGACTGGCATGTGTTATGTCTATTACTTGGATATGGGGTAGTTTGGCTGGGCGGTATCCCTTGCGGTTTGCGTATGGGTGCTATGCACGGGGTGAGTAGCGGTCAATATGGGTTGGATAGTATGTCTGCATAACGTGGTCATGAGTGAGTGGAAAACTGTTTGCAGGCAATGGGGAAATAATTACGATCTTTCATGAATGCACTGTCGCTGGGGTAAAAATGAAGGAGTCAGTTGGCTCTCCAAGTCCTTGGAGGACAGAGAACTGACCCGAATTATCCTACCAACACGATGTCGGTTTATTCAAGCATATTCAGCGAGGGAATTTAATATTTCTCATTTCGCAACTAACAGCGATTTGAGATGTCCAGAGCAGCCTCCACATTCGAGCAAATGTGCCAGGCGATGGATGCTGCGGGCTGAAAGCTTGTTTAATTGCCGAGGCCGACATCCATTGGATGGGGAAAACGTGCTTGACGGAATTATTCGACGATCCAACTGTCAGCCTTAACGTCTTATCGCAGCCATCTCAGCCAACGAATTGAACAGGGGTCATCCCGTGGCGTTTAGGCTACAGGACGGAACAAAGAAACAGTGCCTAGGCGGAAATGACGCTCATGGTGAGGGGTATCGTTGAGTCAGGAACTGCTACTCATTCATAAGGCTTGGAGCCCACTCTGCCTGCAACCACATCAGCACATTCCATGTTACAATGAGCGAACAAGGAATGAGGTGCGGGCTCTCCGCTGAGAACCACTTTGGGCCTGGAGTGCTTCCCTGCCGTCGAGATTTCGACTTTACCTTGCTCTTTGAGCAGACGATTCTTGGCTTGGTCCCAGATCTTCTCTTTTTGGTGCTATGTGCTTTCCGGTGGCAGCAGATTTATGGTAGAGCCACGAAAGTGCGTCAGAGCTTTCTCGGGGTCTGGAAGACGGTTAGTTTTACTCCTCGACACGCGGTCGATCATTTCTAAACCTATGTAGGCACTTATTGCTCTCTTGTTGGCGGTGAAGGTTGCCAATCTCGTTTTGTGGTCTCTACCACGAGCCCCAAGAACGAATGTCTCGATTCCCTCAGCAGCAGTATCCCTAACAAGCACTCTGGCATTGCTGATATTGTCGCATTACGAACATACTCGTTCATTGAGACCTTCAACTTTGATTTGTCTCTACCTGATCGCGACGACCCTGTTCAACATTGTTCAAGTTCGCACTTTGTGGCTGATCCGTCCTCTGGACTTCCGTCTTGCCGTAACGGCTAGCCTCGCACTTGGGATCAGGACACTGCTTTTGATATCAGAAGCACGCGGCAAGAAAAGCTCCTTCAGGTCAAAAGATGATCACTTCTCGCCAGAAATAGGGACTGGGATATTCGGTCGCAGTGTCTATTGGTGGCTGAATCAGTTGTTTTTGAGTGGTTTTCGAGGGAA
The DNA here is from genome assembly GCF_003184845.1 of Aspergillus ibericus CBS 121593. NCBI lineage: Eukaryota > Fungi > Ascomycota > Eurotiomycetes > Eurotiales > Aspergillaceae > Aspergillus > Aspergillus ibericus. The sequence goes on from NW_020292110.1 coordinate 139,138, forward strand.
TCTGGCTCTTGATGATTCTATCCTTTGGATGAGGGATTGAGCTCTAGAGCTCTGGGTAGCAGTCTTCATCATTGGCAGAGTAACAAGTTAGGTGAGTTTCGCAAGTGGTCATGGTCTAGCTCCGATACTAATCTGGTTATAGGGAAACAACAAAAGCGACACGTTCTCCTTCGCAGAGTTGTCGGCGAGTTGAAATGGACCCTAGCCGCAGCAGCAGCTCCTCGAATCTGTCTCATTGGGTTCAAATTTGCGCAACCATTTCTGATAAATGTCCTGATCAAGTATGTGTCTGATCATGGCCGTGATGAGCCCTCGGGCGCACGATATGGCTTTGGCGGTGCCACGGTTCTCATCTACGTGGGATTGGCGGTGGGTGACCTTACTCCTTTGTAACTCGGGTCATTGCTGATAGGCTACATACCGTAGGTTAGTAATGGTCTCTACAAACGTCAAACCATTCGCATGATCACAATGATTCGGGCTCGATTGGTGGGAATGATTTACGCGCAGACTCTTCACCAGGCGTCGGACCCTGTCGAGACGACGTCGGTCACTTTGATGAGTACCGATGTGGACCGTATCACCACCGGGATGTTAAATATACACGAACTTTGGGCATCCGCAGCGGAGATTATTATTGCCCTGTCGCTTCTGAGTACAACTATAGGGTACCCTTCGGTGGCAGCTCTGGTGTTTGCTTCGTGTAAGTATCCCCAGATCATTGTATAGAAAGGAATAGAATATCAATGTGGCTAATATCTTCTAGTAAGCGTCCTACAAAGCGCTTATATAGCGCCTCAAATGCGCCTCCGCCAACGAGCGTGGGTACGCGCCGTCCAGGAAAGAATCAGCTTCACCTCAGCAATACTCAAGGGCATGCGCCAAGTGAAAATGTTCGGCATCGAGCCAACCGTGGAATCGAAGATAAACCGCCTTCGTGAGGCCGAGTTAGAATCGTCGAAACCATATTGGTCGCTCATTGTATGGGTAAATGTGTTGGGTGCAGTGTCAACCGCCCTCGCCCCAGCTGCCACCATTGCGGTGTATGCCGGAACGCAGCTGAACTTGAAATTGGAGACTCCCAAGACTGACCTGGTCTTCACGTCATTGTCGCTGATTTCCCTTTTGACGAATCCAGTGGTGCTTATATCGGTCTCTTCGACTAGGTTTACCTCTGCCATTGGTTGTTTCGATCGCATCCAGGACTTTCTTTCAACAGAGGGCAAATCCCATCATACGGATCAGTCAATGATGATGGGGTCATCCGGAATTGAGATGAGTTTGATGGCGAACAGTCAGGAGCTTGTTAGCATGGAGGGTGCCTCCTTCAGATTACCCACCGGTTCCTCCAACGTCCTTGAAGCCGTAAACCTGAAGATTCGGCCTAGTTCGCTTTCGGTTGTGACCGGTCCTCTCGGCTGCGGCAAATCCTCCCTACTAAAGGCTATATTGGGCGAGTTGAATACAACCCAGGGAAGAATATCAATTGCTCCTGTTCGAATGGCATACTGTCAGCAGGATCCGTGGATCTTTAACGGTACGCTGCAAACAAACATCATCGGGGAGTCACCCATGGATGAGAAGTGGTTGAAGGAGGTGGTACACGCATGTAACCTGGAGGTCGACGTTGCACGCCTCCCCAGCGGGCTTGACACGGTCGTAGGAAGTTCAGGGTCACAGCTCAGTGGAGGACAGAAGCAGCGAGTGGTAAGCTTCCCTTATAAACTTCATTCGCCTTGGTGCTAACAAAGTTGTGTAATTCATGGTAGGCGCTGGCGAGAGCGCTCTATGCGAAGCCCGACCTACTTCTTCTAGATGATGTTCTTAGTGCGCTAGATGCAGTGACATGCAAGCGTGTCTGCCAACGAGTCTTCGGTCCCTCTGGGCTTGTCAGAAAGCTTGGGCTAGCGACAGTCCTTGCGACTACTGCTGGTTAGTATCTATCGCTTGACTGCTTTCACTGGCTGACTAACTTTTACGTGTAGTGGACTGTTTTAAGGAAGCGGACAATGTGATCGTTCTTTCCAGCGATGGTCGCATAGCAGATCAAGAGTCACTGGAAGAACTATTGGGGAGGAATCAATATATTCAGGAACTGTTCTGTCGGACGCACTCCAAAGAAGACAAAGAAGATGAAGATACAGAGACTTCATTCAATGAAACGCAAACAGGACCAGACAATGGACCAAGGGCTACCCAAGGAACAACACCAACCCGAACCCGCGGCACTGGAGACCTTTCACTCTACGCGTACTACATCAAGTCCTTCGGATGGTGGGCATTCGCCTTCACGTTGACTTTTGCCACACTATATGTGGTGTGTATTGCGCTTCCACCTAAGTGATTCCTTCTAGCAGCGATTCACCGCGCTTACCTTTGACACAGAGCTCATGCTCACATGGTGGGCTGAATCAAACCCTCGGAACAACTACGCTTATCTTGGTTCTTACATCGCCGTTTCTACCGTCGCGATCGCTGCCATGGTTTCCATTCCTCAACACCCACTCGTCATCACCGGCTCTGTTCGCGAGAGCCTATCCCTCGGTGCCACAGCAGCCATCAACGACTCAGCAATGATATCTGGCCCCTCGAGCGTGCATCTCTGGCCCCAGATTCTTGAGCAAGGGGGTCTAGATGCCGATGTCCAGTTCATCCACATGTCCAACGGGCAACAGCAGCTTTTGGGCATTGCGCGTGCTCTGCTTCTCCCGGGGAGACTGGTCATTTTAGATGAGCCGACGAGTGGATTTGATGAGCAGACTGAGAAGCTCGTTCAGGGTATTCTGAGAGAGGGGTTTAAGGACCGAACGGTGATTTGTGTTGCGCATCGGATTGGTACTCTGATGGACTCGGACGTTATTATCGTGATGAGTGAGGGGAGTATATTCGAGATGGGGACACCGGAGGAGTTGTTAGGGCGAAAGGGGGCGTTTTGGGAGTTGTATCACTCGAGGGCGTAGGTTTGGGTTGAGGGTAGACTGTTCTGGTGATCGAATCCAGCGTAGTAGAACATCAATTGTGTGACATTCCCAATTATATACTTGTGTCCTACTCAGCCTTACCGAACTTCAGTCCGCTCAGTGGTGTGTCGATGGCTTCAACCCGTTATAGGTAAGAGCTTGTCACCGTTTACTTATCATTGGAATTTTTTTTTTCTTCAAATCGATGTTTGCAGCTTCTATGCATTGCTCCGTGCCTTCTCTTCCTCTTTCCTTGTCATTATTTTCCGGCCATAACATGACAGCTGTCTCCCAGCCTATCAGGCATCCGCTCCTCCTTGCAGTGGGCAGTTGGCAACAAGGCCCAGAAAGGCAGGAGCGAGATGAGCCAGCGACAATTTATAACAGCCCAACCCCCAGCTCTCCCATATATCACCATCTCTTACACCATCACTCGCTATTCATCATCTCATTGCTACATTCGTTCACGACATATCCTTACTCACAATGAGCAAACCATCCTATCTATCCACCGCCGTCACCGGCGTCACCAACGCCGTATCCCTCATCCACGCCAGCGCCCTTCCCTCCAACCTCAGCAACTCCGCCCAGACCGCACTCGAAGCCGTAGGCCTCTATCGCACCGGCAACGCCTCGGACTTACACTGCGGCGACATCAAGGACATCTTCGGCTTCGATTTTGTAGATGTCGGTAATCTATGGGACGACGAACAGGACGGGAAGCCCGAAGGATTGAGTACGTCCTCTTCCCGCCTCTTTCATCAGTGGTGTCTGTACCTAACGAATGATTAAATATAGCTCGCGAACTCATCGATAGAGCAACTAAATGGCCCCGAACAATCCCTGCCAGACGCCTCGTCTCGATCATTCTGAATGAGCTATTGAAATCGGTTACGGAGGTGCATGGAATGGAGAAACTTCGATTAAGTCAGACGGTGCGTATCAGACGGATGACTCTGCATGGAATGTCTGTGCGTGAGATCCACGGTTTGATCGATTTCAGTCTGTGGTATGGGGATATGGACAAGATGGAAACGAATTTTATTGTCCGTCTATGTGACAATGTGAGGGCGTCGGAGCTGTTGGCTTATATGGGTGAGCCCACTCCCACTTTCCCCCTCACTCTCCCGGCTTGATTCGGGTTGTTTATTTCTGACTCCGGATAGGTCTTCTTCAACGCGATCAAGACCGTCTTCAAACGAAAGGGCGCGGATCCCTATACGGGCTCGTGACGGACGGGAAGCAATTTCATTTCTATCGCTTGGATCTGGAGAACGAGGTGCGGTTTCTAAAGCTCACGTGGGATGGCTCGGTGCCGCAGGTTACGTGGATTCTGGGGGTGATTTTTAGGATTATGGAGTCTGCGGGAGAGCTGTCTATTCCGTGTATTTAGTTTATTGCTGTTTGGGTGCTTTTAGGTAGTGTCGCTCGCTTTAATTTATTTCTGTTGTTGGTGACTATGTCCAGGTACCAATGTTGTAGTTGGTGGTGCGTGTTGAAGTAGTCGCGATAGTTGGTTTATTCCTTGTCTAGTACGTGTTTAATGGGCTAGGGTAGTATCGTAATGACAGTCATCTTAGCGCAGATGGTGGTGGGCTGTTCTTGATGGATTACTTGTGGTATTATACGGGGTTACTCTGCACGATGATAAGGTAGACACAGACAGACTATTCCTTGTGATACGGGTAATAGTACTATTTACTAGTATGAGTGATACACCACGTGGACGGGAATGGACCTTGATTGGTTTCTGTGAGGAAGAATGGGGTAATGGGCGGTATATTTACCGGCTGTATTTGATACGCGTCTATTGTGGGTTGAGTGATGTGAGTACGAGATATAAATCATATTTCTATAGTTTATGATGCTTATGGTTCTTTACTTGTTAGTTTTACTACTTTGTATTCTATCGAAGAGTTGGTGGGAATTGTTCTACGAGGGATGTAATTAGTGGTGAACACCTGTTTATATGCGATTATATCTATCTAAGACTAAGACTAAGACTAGGGTGAATGAATACAGATCAAACCGAATCCATCGGTCCGACGGTTGTGTATTAGGTTTCCGGCTGGCGAGTAACCTAGCAAGAAGCCACCGAAGGGTAGTTCTTGCAAGCGGTGGACTTCTTACCACCGGTGATCTTAACATCATCCCAGGTCCAGTCGGTGCAGCTACCCGAGCCACAGAGGAGGTAAATCTCGGTGGCCTTGCTGTCCACGCTACCGGTGACACCGTCGAGCTTGATATCGGTGATCGCGATACCGTTGGTGGGTTTACCGGTGGGCTTGCCGTCCTCGTAATCCTGCTGGATGACGACACCGTAGTCGGAGATAGTGGAGAGCTGGATGTTGGAGAAGGTGACTTCGGAGACGGAGCCTGTGTCGCCCGCGATGGTCTTGATACGGACACCGTTCTCGGAGTCACTGACGGTGGAGTGTTCGATGGTGACGTTCTTGACGATGTTGTCGGAGCGGCCGCCGACGGAGCCGATGGAGAGACCGTGGCCACCGACGCAGGTACCGCCGGTGAACCAGATGTTTTCGCCGGAGTTGATGGCGAGGCAATCGTCCTGGTTGTGGACGGTGGGGTTGATGATGTTGACGCCGACGGAGTTGCCGACGTCGAAGGCGTCGGTGTTGTGGCCACCCTGGGAGTCACCGTCGGCGTTGTTGATGGTGATGTCGGTGAGGGTGATGTCGTTGGCTTCGATGCTGAAGGCCATGAGCGGGGTGTTCTTGATACTGAGGCCGGTGATGGAGGAGGAATCCAGCTTGTGGGCGTAGAAGAACTTGGGCTTCTTCTTGCCGTTCTCGCCCTTGCCGTCCCACCAGCGAGCGCCGTCGCAGTTGATCAGGTGGCCCGAGGCACCGGTGACGGTGATGTCGGTTCCGCTCATCGAGATCAGAGGGCCAGCCCATTCTTCGTAGCCGAAGGTCGTGGTGCCCTCGAAGATGACCTTGGTGCCGGACTTGAGGCCAGTCAGGTCCAGGGTGGTGCCAGCCGGGACTTCGATGTTGTCCAGGACGATGGTCGTGCAGCCAGTCTTGCCGGACTTGGCGGCCGCCGCGGTGGTGAAGGTGCAGCTGGCCCGGGCCTCGATGGGAGAGGCAGCGGCAAGGGTAGCCCCGGCAGCCAGGCCGTAGGCGAGAAGGGAGGAAAACGAATGCATGGTGATGGGAAGAGAATGGAAAGAAAGGTCTAAAGAATGGTAGTTTTGATCTTAAGGAATGTGATGATGAGAAAAGGATGAATGGTAGCAGCGAGCTGGGTGGCTCTTATACTTCTGTCCTCGACGGTATCTCCCGACGAAGGTTATACACATGCCGAAAGATGCCGCCAGAGGAGGCATCCCGAACTAGTTTCACTTGAAAACGACTTGCCGATTAGCGTTCTGGCGAACCCTGATTCGGCAAGGCTTAATTTACACCTATCAGCAGAAGCCGGTGTTCAACCGGTGAATTATCCGAATACGAACGGAAATCCATCTCGCTGGATAACGAGAGGAGCACATCTGTCGGACCCAGCCGCCATTGACTCAACGCACGGGCAAGCAGAGGATTATTCAGGAACCTGTCAAATAGCCGTTGGGACGGGTCGGAAGACACGGATAGCCGTGTGAGCTCAATAGGAGTGAGAGACCCTGAGGCAGAGACCCTGAGGCAGAGGGCTGAGGCTGCAATCAGGCAGGGTCTCGGACGATCATTCCTGCCGACGACGTCCAGCCAATGCCTACAAATGAATTAATATAAAATTGGCCCCCCTGGGGTTAGCCTGGAACGTTCGGGCGGATTATGGTTTGCAGGATGCGGTCTAGCGCGCCGAGCTCGCTAATCAGAGCCGAAAGCTTGCCGGCAACAAGCACAATCGAGAGGACCCAATTTCCCGCGCGGCAGGCAGGCAGCGAAGCTTGGCCTCTTTAAGCTTGTGGTTTCAGACAGATTGGATTTCTTGCTTCTCACGCCGAACCGTTTATCAGAGCGTGCTGTCCCTGATCGATCTCCCCACTATTCCTGGTGATGCCATCTGCCGATCACTTTGTCTCATTCATATCACTGTTATTGTTTTCTCCCACCGGTGAGCAATGTGATTAACTGGAATTCCCGTGGTTACATCCGAGAAAGGGTCCAACCGGTATCCCTCGGCTAGAATTTCCCTGCTGACGGAGAAAGAGACCCTGAGAAACGCCACCACCTGGTGGATGACACCCCTTACCCTCTCCACTTGAATAAGCTGTATCCTATCAATTCTTCCAGAATCTTCCAAAGTATTGTTCTAGAATGGTTCGAGAAAGTAGACTACGACCAAAGAGATTAGGCAAACCAGTTCACCATCCATCATATTATACTGCCCCTTTCCCAACCTCTATATTCAGTACACGCCGCTCTACCCCTTGTCAGCCATCTATCCCCCACACCGGACTTCCGGTCGGACACGGGCACGACAGCATGCCCACTTCACTCTGTAGAAGAATTCTCCCCCTTTGTTGCAACCGAAGCCGGCTGCTGCATCCGCCGCATCATCTCCGCCGCCTCGAACGCATATCTGCATTTCGTCCTCAGCGCTCCCCCGTAGCGATACATAACCACTGGAAAAGGCATGCAAGCCAACGTCAGAAACGCCGGTATAGAAGACGCCCAGTGGATGCCGAGATTGTGATACATTTGGGTCGTGAACAATGGAAACACCGCACCCACAACAGATCGAAAAATAGCTGCCGCCGCCAGAACCGAGGCTGCATAGATAGTGTAGGAGTCGATGAGGTAGTTAACCAGCGGCAAGATGACCAGAACGCAGCCAAACCCAAATGGCGCGGACAAGACAATACTCACAGACCAGTGAATACTCGGGTAGTTGGTCCACGCAAAGGCAAACATCCCGACCGGCAAGGCAACAGCACCCACGATGGCTGGCGGTAAGCGGGATTCCGCCGTGGCGGTTTGAGAAAGAAAGAGCTTCATATATCGTGCGTTATTGTCGTAGATAGCGTAGACCAATCCCAGAATGATACCAACGGCAATGCCCGTAAAGGAAAGACCCCCGATGCCCTCGTTCCAGCCGCGGTCTTCGTTGTACACGATCGGCATGGCCCCCATGAACATATAGACCGTGCCATACACAAGGGCCATGTAGAGTGAGGCCACTACTACGATCGGTTCCTCGAAAAGTAGCACCCAAGGCCGTACCAGAGCTCTCTGGAAGATTTCAGAAGGCTTCATCCTACCTTGGTGTTTTTCGAGTACACTGATATAAGTCTTGCCATCGGACTTGGAGAGATGTTCTGCCCTTCGACTCAGCAGCACGGGCCCATATGTCTCCGGGACCAAGAGGACACCAAGAATGCCGATCACGGCGATGAAGATACAGCACACCCCCTGCACCCATTTCCATCCGACGTGCTCCGAGATGAATCCGCCCACCACAGGGCCAAGGATGGGGCCAAGGAAGGGTGCAACGCAGTAAAGTGTCATGGCGAGCCCTCTTTGAGCTGGGGGGAATAAATCTGCTATCGCACCTCCGGAGTTGACCAATGGTGATCCCCCAAACGTGCCACTGAAGAACCGTAAGATGAGGACCGTGGTGATGTTTCGGCTTCCCGCGGTACCTCCGATAAAAGCTACCATGGCGATGTGGGAGATGATCCAGAGAATCTTTCTTCCGTATAGTTCCGATCTTTGCCATATCGCCAGGTTAGTAGGGATGCGGACATGCATAAAAGAAACTTACTAAAGAGGTGTCAGCTTTGAGTCTGAAATATACATAGACTGTACTAACCAGAGGACCCCATACTGCTGGCCCAATTGCGAACCCCAGCACAAATAGGGTGATTCCAACTGTAAAGACCTCCGTGCTAATGTTGAAGTCTTGAATGACTTCGTTGGCGGAGTCGGAGTATGCTGAAGAGGCAAACGTAACGGCGAACACGGAGAGTGTAACGATGGTTGTGATGAGCCACTTCCTCATAGGAGACCAGTTCATGGGGTTTCCCGGATCTTGTTCATAGAACTCCACCAGGAAAGGGTCTTCCTCGGTACCTTGGCCATCATAGACATGAGACTTTTCCGCCTCGCCAGGGTTGGCTATTGATGGTTTCATATGTGAAGACATATCGTGAAGACGAAGTCTAGAAGTAATGGTTGCCCATTCGTATACCTACTGAAGACAACTTATAGGAGGAATAACTGTGATGCCAACCGGGGAGAAGACCGGACCTGCATTTGATTGGCTCCGATGCGGCGAGTATTCGCTGAGAACTCCAATTCTTATTGGTGGTCACCTAAAGGTAGAGGCCAATTGCATGCTGGTCCGGTGTGGGGCGGCAACCCACGGACCACTCTGTGATTGGCTCAGACCTGGGTCCCCTGTCCGGCGATCGCGTTCATCTGCTCGATCTCACTTCCATCATTGTTTCCATCCTTGCAGTGCAGGGTGTCATGGCTCCCACTCTCAGATACGAGAAACATCAACCTCATCTTCTTACATCGATACGCAGGCAGCGACTCAAAATCTCAACCGCCTGTCAGCCCTGTCGGTTGGGAAAGGTCAAGTGCGACGGTGGTCGCCCGGGTATTTCCCCCACCATTTCCCTCTCACTATGAGTCTGACCGGTCATATCTGCAGCTTGCTCTAGATGCCTGGGAAGGAGAAAAACATGCACGTATACTAGGAGCTCCATGGCTGCCGGTCAGCAAACGCCTCGCAACCTAGCCGTCAAGCAGACACCCCCTATTCGCGCTCATACTCCGATTCCGGTCTCGCCTCCAGTTTCACGAGCGCAGTCAATTGAGCCACAATCCATAAGTGCAAGTTCTACTAGCACTGAACTTCTGAATGGAACACAGGATTCAGACCCAGAACAAGATAGTACCTACTATACAGCTCATGGTCGGTTCGCTGGCGACGTTGCGGCCGCCATAGACGCGAAGAACGGGCTCAGCTTGACTGCAACTTCGAATCGTGTCCCATTTGTAGATGCGCCCTTGTTTGGAGATGTCGACTTGGACTCGCTGTCACACCTTGGCGCTGTTGTTGAACTGCCTCCTCGACCATCCGCTGATAACCTTGTCAATATATATTTCCAACACATCGATCCCGCTGAGCCCGTGTTAGATCCGGAACATTTTCACAGGCACTACGAGCAATTTTACTCTGACTGTGGCTCATTCCGACACGCAGATCAAGATTATTGGCCTAGTATACTCAATACTGTCTTCGCCCTGGCCGTACAGAGACAAGAATTGATTCCTCAGCAAGCACGCGATGAAAAGGCCAATGGCTACTTTCGACTTGCGTGGGCACTTCTCCGCCCTGAGACAATCCTTTGGACCTCTGGATCAATCGAGCTGGTTCAGTGCTTGATGCTTATGAACCGATATCTCCACTGCACCAACAATCAACAGAAGACATGGATGACGGCGGGGTTGGCCATGCGAATTGCGCAAAATATGTGTGCTCAGCCGTCTCCGGTCAAAGAGAGGGAGCTGAAGGAGAGGGTTTGGGCTAGCTGTATTGCCCTTGATCGGTATGTTCATTGCGTATTAATGGATGTTGTATAGGGTATCGCTAATTGAGCGTAGATGCGTTTCGTGGTCACTTGGTAGGACATCCGCGCCATCTCTAACCCCCTTACCGAGCAGACCCGCTTCCGTGTCATTGAGCGGGGGCCACAAATCGGGTAGGCATGCTGAGCGTCTTAGGCGAGCGCTGGAGCTACATGAAATTGGCAGTCACATTCAGCTGGCGCAGACACAGACTCGAAATAGTCTCGCTGCCGGGTTGGGGCTGCCACGTCTGTATCAACAAGACGAATACCACGCGGTAGCGGTGCAATTAGACACCTCTCTCAACAAATGGGAGGAGAGCCTCCCCAGCGACTGGCAGCTGCGAAACATTCCAAATGTGGTCGACCGGGTGTCTCGAGCAGAGGGATATCTGCTTCATCTTCGGTGCGCAAACATCCTTTTTCCTTTTCGAAATCATTCAAAGAGACTCCTAGATAGAAGCGAAGAGGAATCACTCGCGCCCCTCCTATAGACCGTCCAACATTGACCTTGCTAACTCATCTTAGCCTTCTCCACACCCGAATCTGCCTCCACAGGCCCATGCTCGCTCGCTACTCATTAAAATCCAAGACACCACCCCCAGCCCACACCTCCAACCCACCCAGCCTAAGCGACCGCCTCCTCCGAGAAAGCGCCACCATTTGCATCGAAGCAGCACAAACCATCACCTCACTCATTCTCGAGGTTCACAATCCCGAAGAACCAATCGGCCTCCTACCCTGGTGGTACCGAATCTACTATCTGCACATCGCAGGAACCATTTTCCTAGCCGCCATGTTCAGCTCAGAGCTATTCACAATTTCCGTATCACAGTCTTGGAAACAAGTCATGTCTTCTCTTCGAGCGCACGAGCACCTAAGTACATATATTCCACAATGCATTCGCACATTCGAGACGTTCTCAAGTCGAATCATGAATCTTCCAGACGGCAGTGGAGATACTCCGCCCCAAGAGGGCAGTGCTCGGTCATTCTTCGATGAGTTCTTCCAAGACATGTGCTTCGATTTCGACAGTTATCTATTTGACATGCAGGATGGTTTTCAGGCATAACGCGAAGATATATAGATCGGGTATTACTAAACCCTGGGCTCTCTTTGCCTTGACATACTACTATGACCTGAATATACCCCCAAATCTACGATACACACCACCAGAGAAAGAAAAATGTAATCAAATCGAGATCGCAGCTGTTCACTTACCCCTCCTTGTTCAATTTCTCTGGGGAATCATTTACAAGGAGGGGTAGGGGGTGAAAAAAATCCAAAAAAATGACCTACGCAGGACTCGAACCTGCAATCTCTTGATCCGTAGTCAAGCGCCTTACCATTGGGCCAGCAGGCCAATTGATGAATATTTTACGCATACATTTACAATATAGGCCAAGATTTACGCAGAATGTGCTTTACCCCTGTAATGGACTGGAGAATGCTCACAGCGGGAAATTGAATTCTCATTAGGAGGCGGTGGTATTATGTTGCAAGCTCTGGGTATCTATGATATGGACTATCAATGGGTAGGTAATAGTCTAGTGACCTGACCAGACCCACAACCCGAATCCACCGCGAGTTGAACTCGAACCGTAGCTATGTGGCATAATAGAGACACAATTAGTCTAGTAGGAGACTAGATCATTACACATATAGAAATATTCATACCCCCCATATCCAAAAGATAACCAAGAATAATTTTTCAATTGTCTGTGTTGTGATCATGTCATGTTGTGGATGAGGCAATCATCATGAGGAGCAATTGTGAACAAAAATATATCGTGTTCTTGGGCACGGCATCATCATTCTTTGCTACCTGAAAGAACTACTATACGCATGGCATTCCCATGTATGATAGTTTCGATATTCATTCTCGAAAAAAAAGAAAAAAAAAAAAAAAAAAAAAAGTACCACAAGCAGATTACTATCAAATCCGCAGCTGCTAGAGGCCCATCCAAAAGCCGACGTTCATCGCTATAGCCCGAAGCC